>NW_025963860.1:0-190303 GCF_023055435.1 Haliotis rufescens
GTGTTAGCCTTACCTGCATTTTCGACCAAAAATGTCAAATCGCCGTAGGAGTCTCAGACTTTGCAGGACGACTCCTTAGGTCAAATGGAGCATTCTCAACGAAACATTTTTCACTTTGGAGCCAATGTTACAGTTGGATAATGGAGCCCTTAGCTCCGCTCACAGAGGTGATCTGGGGTCAAGAACGGTGGAAACGTGACCTCCAGGTCAAGGTCTACTCGCATGCAAAATTTCAATGCGCTGCGACAACTTTGACATCCGAGTGGCATTTGAGTGCCAGGTGTTAGCCTTACCTGCATTTTCGACCAAAAATGTCAAATCGCCGTAGGAGTCTCAGACTTTGCAGGACGACTCCTTAGGTCAAATGGAGCATTCTCAACGAAACATTTTTCACTTTGGAGCCAATGTTACAGTTGGATAATGGAGCCCATAGCTCCGCTCACAGAGGTGATCTGGGGTCAAGAACGGTGGAAACGTGACCTCCAGGTCAAGGTCTACTCGCATGCAAAATTTCAATGCGCTGCGACAACTTTGACATCCGAGTGGCATTTGAGTGCCAGGTGTTAGCCTTACCTGCATTTTCGACCAAAAATGTCAAATCGCCGTAGGAGTCTCAGACTTTGCAGGACGACTCCTTAGGTCAAATGGAGCATTCTCAACGAAACATTTTTCACTTTGGAGCCAATGTTACAGTTGGATAATGGAGCCCATAGCTCCGCTCACAGAGGTGATCTGGGGTCAAGAACGGTGGAAACGTGACCTCCAGGTCAAGGTCTACTCGCATGCAAAATGTCAATGCGCTGCGACAACTTTGACATCCGAGTGGCATTTGAGTGCCAGGTGTTAGCCTTACCTGCATTTTCGACCAAAAATGTCAAATCGCCGTAGGAGTCTCAGACTTTGCAGGACGACTCCTTAGGTCAAATGGAGCATTCTCAACGAAACATTTTTCACTTTGGAGCCAATGTTACAGTTGGATAATGGAGCCCATAGCTCCGCTCACAGAGGTGATCTGGGGTCAAGAACGGTGGAAACGTGACCTCCAGGTCAAGGTCTACTCGCATGCAAAATTTCAATGCGCTGCGACAACTTTGACATCCGAGTGGCATTTGAGTGCCAGGTGTTAGCCTTACCTGCATTTTCGACCAAAAATGTCAAATCGCCGTAGGAGTCTCAGACTTTGCAGGACGACTCCTTAGGTCAAATGGAGCATTCTCAACGAAACATTTTTCACTTTGGAGCCAATGTTACAGTTGGATAATGGAGCCCATAGCTCCGCTCACAGAGGTGATCTGGGGTCAAGAACGGTGGAAACGTGACCTCCAGGTCAAGGTCTACTCGCATGCAAAATTTCAATGCGCTGCGACAACTTTGACATCCGAGTGGCATTTGAGTGCCAGGTGTTAGCCTTATCTGCATTTTCGACCAAAAATGTCAAATCGCCGTAGGAGTCTCAGACTTTGCAGGACGACTCCTTAGGTCAAATGGAGCATTCTCAACGAAACATTTTTCACTTTGGAGCCAATGTTACAGTTGGATAATGGAGCCCATAGCTCCGCTCACAGAGGTGATCTGGGGTCAAGAACGGTGGAAACGTGACCTCCAGGTCAAGGTCTACTCGCATGCAAAATTTCAATGCGCTGCGACAACTTTGACATCCGAGTGGCATTTGAGTGCCAGGTGTTAGCCTTACCTGCATTTTCGACCAAAAATGTCAAATCGCCGTAGGAGTCTCAGACTTTGCAGGACGACTCCTTAGGTCAAATGGAGCATTCTCAACGAAACATTTTTCACTTTGGAGCCAATGTTACAGTTGGATAATGGAGCCCATAGCTCCGCTCACAGAGGTGATCTGGGGTCAAGAACGTCGGAACGTGACCTCCAGGTCAAGGTCTACTCGCATGCAAAATTTCAATGCGCTGCGACAACTTTGACATCCGAGTGGCATTTGAGTGCCAGGTGTTAGCCTTACCTGCATTTTCGACCAAAAATGTCAAATCGCCGTAGGAGTCTCAGACTTTGCAGGACGACTCCTTAGGTCAAATGGAGCATTCTCAACGAAACATTTTTCACTTTGGAGCCAATGTTACAGTTGGATAATGGAGCCCATAGCTCCGCTCACAGAGGTGATCTGGGGTCAAGAACGGTGGAAACGTGACCTCCAGGTCAAGGTCTACTCGCATGCAAAATTTCAATGCGCTGCGACAACTTTGACATCCGAGTGGCATTTGAGTGCCAGGTGTTAGCCTTACCTGCATTTTCGACCAAAAATGTCCAAATCGCCGTAGGAGTCTCAGACTTTGCAGGACGACTCCTTAGGTCAAATGGAGCATTCTCAACGAAACATTTTTCACTTTGGAGCCAATGTTACAGTTGGATAATGGAGCCCATAGCTCCGCTCACAGAGGTGATCTGGGGTCAAGAACGGTGGAAACGTGACCTCCAGGTCAAGGTCTACTCGCATGCAAAATTTCAATGCGCTGCGACAACTTTGACATCCGAGTGGCATTTGAGTGCCAGGTGTTAGCCTTACCTGCATTTTCGACCAAAAATGTCAAATCGCCGTAGGAGTCTCAGACTTTGCAGGACGACTCCTTAGGTCAAATGGAGCATTCTCAACGAAACATTTTTCACTTTGGAGCCAATGTTACAGTTGGATAATGGAGCCCATAGCTCCGCTCACAGAGGTGATCTGGGGTCAAGAACGGTGGAAACGTGACCTCCAGGTCAAGGTCTACTTGCATGCAAAGTTTCAATGCGCTGCGACAACTTTGACATCCGAGTGGCATTTGAGTGCCAGGTGTTAGCCTTACCTGCATTTTCGACCAAAAATGTCAAATCGCCGTAGGAGTCTCAGACTTTGCAGGACGACTCCTTAGGTCAAATGGAGCATTCTCAACGAAACATTTTTCACTTTGGAGCCAATGTTACAGTTGGATAATGGAGCCCATAGCTCCGCTCACAGAGGTGATCTGGGGTCAAGAACGGTGGAAACGTGACCTCCAGGTCAAGGTCTACTCGCATGCAAAATTTCAATGCGCTGCGACAACTTTGACATCCGAGTGGCATTTGAGTGCCAGGTGTTAGCCTTACCTGCATTTTCGACCAAAAATGTCAAATCGCCGTAGGAGTCTCAGACTTTGCAGGACGACTCCTTAGGTCAAATGGAGCATTCTCAACGAAACATTTTTCACTTTGGAGCCAATGTTACAGTTGGATAATGGAGCCCATAGCTCCGCTCACAGAGGTGATCTGGGGTCAAGAACGGTGGAAATGTGACCTCCAGGTCAAGGTCTACTCGCATGCAAAATTTCAATGCGCTGCGACAACTTTGACATCCGAGTGGCATTTGAGTGCCAGGTGTTAGCCTTACCTGCATTTTCGACCAAAAATGTCAAATCGCCGTAGGAGTCTCAGACTTTGCAGGACGACTCCTTAGGTCAAATGGAGCATTCTCAACGAAACATTTTTCACTTTGGAGCCAATGTTACAGTTGGATAATGGAGCCCATAGCTCCGCTCACAGAGGTGATCTGGGGTCAAGAACGGTGGAAATGTGACCTCCAGGTCAAGGTCTACTCGCATGCAAAATTTCAATGCGCTGCGACAACTTTGACATCCGAGTGGCATTTGAGTGCCAGGTGTTAGCCTTACCTGCATTTTCGACCAAAAATGTCAAATCGCCGTAGGAGTCTCAGACTTTGCAGGACGACTCCTTAGGTCAAATGGAGCATTCTCAACGAAACATTTTTCACTTTGGAGCCAATGTTACAGTTGGATAATGGAGCCCTTAGCTCCGCTCACAGAGGTGATCTGGGGTCAAGAACGGTGGAAACGTGACCTCCAGGTCAAGGTCTACTCGCATGCAAAATTTCAATGCGCTGCGACAACTTTGACATCCGAGTGGCATTTGAGTGCCAGGTGTTAGCCTTACCTGCATTTTCGACCAAAAATGTCAAATCGCCGTAGGAGTCTCAGACTTTGCAGGACGACTCCTTAGGTCAAATGGAGCATTCTCAACGAAACATTTTTCACTTTGGAGCCAATGTTACAGTTGGATAATGGAGCCCATAGCTCCGCTCACAGAGGTGATCTGGGGTCAAGAACGGTGGAAACGTGACCTCCAGGTCAAGGTCTACTCGCATGCAAAATTTCAATGCGCTGCGACAACTTTGACATCCGAGTGGCATTTGAGTGCCAGGTGTTAGCCTTACCTGCATTTTCGACCAAAAATGTCAAATCGCCGTAGGAGTCTCAGACTTTGCAGGACGACTCCTTAGGTCAAATGGAGCATTCTCAACGAAACATTTTTCACTTTGGAGCCAATGTTACAGTTGGATAATGGAGCCCATAGCTCCGCTCACAGAGGTGATCTGGGGTCAAGAACGGTGGAAACGTGACCTCCAGGTCAAGGTCTACTCGCATGCAAAATGTCAATGCGCTGCGACAACTTTGACATCCGAGTGGCATTTGAGTGCCAGGTGTTAGCCTTACCTGCATTTTCGACCAAAAATGTCAAATCGCCGTAGGAGTCTCAGACTTTGCAGGACGACTCCTTAGGTCAAATGGAGCATTCTCAACGAAACATTTTTCACTTTGGAGCCAATGTTACAGTTGGATAATGGAGCCCTTAGCTCCGCTCACAGAGGTGATCTGGGGTCAAGAACGGTGGAAACGTGACCTCCAGGTCAAGGTCTACTCGCATGCAAAATTTCAATGCGCTGCGACAACTTTGACATCCGAGTGGCATTTGAGTGCCAGGTGTTAGCCTTACCTGCATTTTCGACCAAAAATGTCAAATCGCCGTAGGAGTCTCAGACTTTGCAGGACGACTCCTTAGGTCAAATGGAGCATTCTCAACGAAACATTTTTCACTTTGGAGCCAATGTTACAGTTGGATAATGGAGCCCATAGCTCCGCTCACAGAGGTGATCTGGGGTCAAGAACGGTGGAAACGTGACCTCCAGGTCAAGGTCTACTCGCATGCAAAATTTCAATGCGCTGCGACAACTTTGACATCCGAGTGGCATTTGAGTGCCAGGTGTTAGCCTTATCTGCATTTTCGACCAAAAATGTCAAATCGCCGTAGGAGTCTCAGACTTTGCAGGACGACTCCTTAGGTCAAATGGAGCATTCTCAACGAAACATTTTTCACTTTGGAGCCAATGTTACAGTTGGATAATGGAGCCCATAGCTCCGCTCACAGAGGTGATCTGGGGTCAAGAACGGTGGAAACGTGACCTCCAGGTCAAGGTCTACTCGCATGCAAAATTTCAATGCGCTGCGACAACTTTGACATCCGAGTGGCATTTGAGTGCCAGGTGTTAGCCTTACCTGCATTTTCGACCAAAAATGTCAAATCGCCGTAGGAGTCTCAGACTTTGCAGGACGACTCCTTAGGTCAAATGGAGCATTCTCAACGAAACATTTTTCACTTTGGAGCCAATGTTACAGTTGGATAATGGAGCCCATAGCTCCGCTCACAGAGGTGATCTGGGGTCAAGAACGGTGGAAACGTTGCCTCCAGGTCAAGGTCTACTCGCATGCAAAATTTCAATGCGCTGCGACAACTTTGACATCCGAGTGGCATTTGAGTGCCAGGTGTTGTTAGCCTTACCTGCATTTTCGACCAAAAATGTCAAATCGCCGTAGGAGTCTCCGACTTTGCAGGACGACTCCTTAGGTCAAATGGAGCATTCTCAACGAAACATTTTTCACTTTGGAGCCAATGTTACAGTTGGATAATGGAGCCCATAGCTCCGCTCACAGAGGTGATCTGGGGTCAAGAACGGTGGAAACGTGACCTCCAGGTCAAGGTCTACTCGCATGCAAAATTTCAATGCGCTGCGACAACTTTGACATCCGAGTGGCATTTGAGTGCCAGGTGTTAGCCTTACCTGCATTTTCGACCAAAAATGTCAAATCGCCGTAGGAGTCTCCGACTTTGCAGGACGACTCCTTAGGTCAAATGGAGCATTCTCAACGAAACATTTTTCACTTTGGAGCCAATGTTACAGTTGGATAATGGAGCCCATAGCTCCGCTCACAGAGGTGATCTGGGATCAAGAACGGTGGAAACGTGACCTCCAGGTCAAGGTCTACTCGCATGCAAAGTTTCAATGCGCTGCGACAACTTTGACATCCGAGTGGCATTTGAGTGCCAGGTGTTAGCCTTACCTGCATTTTCGACCAAAAATGTCAAATCGCCGTAGGAGTCTCAGACTTTGCAGGACGACTCCTTAGGTCAAATGGAGCATTCTCAACGAAACATTTTTCACTTTGGAGCCAATGTTACAGTTGGATAATGGAGCCCATAGCTCCACTCACAGAGGTGATCTGGGGTCAAGAATGGTGGAAACGTGACCTCCAGGTCAAGGTCTACTCGCATGCAAAATTTCAATGCGCTGCGACAACTTTGACATCCGAGTGGCATTTGAGTGCCAGGTGTTAGCCTTACCTGCATTTTCGACCAAAAATGTCAAATCGCCGTAGGAGTCTCAGACTTTGCAGGACGACTCCTTAGGTCAAATGGAGCATTCTCAACGAAACATTTTTCACTTTGGAGCCAATGTTACAGTTGGATAATGGAGCCCATAGCTCCGCTCACAGAGGTGATCTGGGGTCAAGAACGGTGGAAACGTGACCTCCAGGTCAAGGTCTAATCGCATGCAAAATTTCAATGCGCTGCGACAACTTTGACATCCGAGTGGCATTTGAGTGCCAGGTGTTAGCCTTACCTGCATTTTCGACCAAAAATGCCAAATCGCCGTAGGAGTCTCAGACTTTGCAGGACGACTCCTTAGGTCAAATGGAGCATTCTCAACGAAACATTTTTCATTTTGGAGCCAATGTTACAGTTGGATAATGGAGCCCATAGCTCCGCTCACAGAGGTGATCTGGGGTCAAGAACGGTGGAAACGTGACCTCCAGGTCAAGGTCTACTCGCATGCAAAATTTCAATGCGCTGCGACAACTTTGACATCAGAGTGGCATTTGAGTGCCAGGTGTTAGCCTTACCTGCATTTTCGACCAAAAATGTCAAATCGCCGTAGGAGTCTCAGACTTTGCAGGACGACTCCTTAGGTCAAATGGAGCATTCTCAACGAAACATTTTTCACTTTGGAGCCAATGTTACAGTTGGATAATGGAGCCCATAGCTCCGCTCACAGAGGTGATCTGGGGTCAAGAACGGTGGAAATGTGACCTCCAGGTCAAGGTCTACTCGCATGCAAAATTTCAATGCGCTGCGACAACTTTGACATCCGAGTGGCATTTGAGTGCCAGGTGTTAGCCTTACCTGCATTTTCGACCAAAAATGTCAAATCGCCGTAGGAGTCTCAGACTTTGCAGGACGACTCCTTAGGTCAAATGGAGCATTCTCAACGAAACATTTTTCACTTTGGAGCCAATGTTACAGTTGGATAATGGAGCCCATAGCTCCGCTCACAGAGGTGATCTGGGGTCAAGAACGGTGGAAACGTGACCTCCAGGTCAAGGTCTACTCGCATGCAAAATTTCAATGCGCTGCGACAACTTTGACATCCGAGTGGCATTTGAGTGCCAGGTGTTAGCCTTACCTGCATTTTCGACCAAAAATGTCAAATCGCCGTAGGAGTCTCAGACTTTGCAGGACGACTCCTTAGGTCAAATGGAGCATTCTCAACGAAACATTTTTCACTTTGGAGCCAATGTTACAGTTGGATAATGGAGCCCTTAGCTCCGCTCACAGAGGTGATCTGGGGTCAAGAACGGTGGAAACGTGACCTCCAGGTCAAGGTCTACTCGCATGCAAAATTTCAATGCGCTGCGACAACTTTGACATCCGAGTGGCATTTGAGTGCCAGGTGTTAGCCTTACCTGCATTTTCGACCAAAAATGTCAAATCGCCGTAGGAGTCTCAGACTTTGCAGGACGACTCCTTAGGTCAAATGGAGCATTCTCAACGAAACATTTTTCACTTTGGAGCCAATGTTACAGTTGGATAATGGAGCCCATAGCTCCGCTCACAGAGGTGATCTGGGGTCAAGAACGGTGGAAACGTGACCTCCAGGTCAAGGTCTACTCGCATGCAAAATTTCAATGCGCTGCGACAACTTTGACATCCGAGTGGCATTTGAGTACCAGGTGTTAGCCTTATCTGCATTTTCGACCAAAAATGTCAAATCGCCGTAGGAGTCTCAGACTTTGCAGGACGACTCCTTAGGTCAAATGGAGCATTCTCAACGAAACATTTTTCACTTTGGAGCCAATGTTACAGTTGGATAATGGAGCCCATAGCTCCGCTCACAGAGGTGATCTGGGGTCAAGAACGGTGGAAACGTGACCTCCAGGTCAAGGTCTACTCGCATGCAAAATTTCAATGCGCTGCGACAACTTTGACATCCGAGTGGCATTTGAGTGCCAGGTGTTAGCCTTACCTGCATTTTCGACCAAAAATGTCAAATCGCCGTAGGAGTCTCAGACTTTGCAGGACGACTCCTTAGGTCAAATGGAGCATTCTCAACGAAACATTTTTCACTTTGGAGCCAATGTTACAGTTGGATAATGGAGCCCATAGCTCCGCTCACAGAGGTGATCTGGGGTCAAGAACGGTGGAAACGTGACCTCCAGGTCAAGGTCTACTCGCATGCAAAATTTCAATGCGCTGCGACAACTTTGACATCCGAGTGGCATTTGAGTGCCAGGTGTTAGCCTTACCTGCATTTTCGACCAAAAATGTCAAATCGCCGTAGGAGTCTCAGACTTTGCAGGACGACTCCTTAGGTCAAATGGAGCATTCTCAACGAAACATTTTTCACTTTGGAGCCAATGTTACAGTTGGATAATGGAGCCCATAGCTCCACTCACAGAGGTGATCTGGGGTCAAGAATGGTGGAAACGTGACCTCCAGGTCAAGGTCTACTCGCATGCAAAATTTCAATGCGCTGCGACAACTTTGACATCCGAGTGGCATTTGAGTGCCAGGTGTTAGCCTTACCTGCATTTTCGACCAAAAATGTCAAATCGCCGTAGGAGTCTCAGACTTTGCAGGACGACTCCTTAGGTCAAATGGAGCATTCTCAACGAAACATTTTTCACTTTGGAGCCAATGTTACGGTTGGATAATGGAGCCCATAGCTCCGCTCACAGAGGTGATCTGGGGTCAAGAACGGTGGAAACGTGACCTCCAGGTCAAGGTCTAATCGCATGCAAAATTTCAATGCGCTGCGACAACTTTGACATCCGAGTGGCATTTGAGTGCCAGGTGTTAGCCTTACCTGCATTTTCGACCAAAAATGCCAAATCGCCGTAAGAGTCTCAGACTTTGCAGGACGACTCCTTAGGTCAAATGGAGCATTCTCAACGAAACATTTTTCATTTTGGAGCCAATGTTACAGTTGGATAATGGAGCCCATAGCTCCGCTCACAGAGGTGATCTGGGGTCAAGAACGGTGGAAACGTGACCTCCAGGTCAAGGTCTACTCGCATGCAAAATTTCAATGCGCTGCGACAACTTTGACATCCGAGTGGCATTTGAGTGCCAGGTGTTAGCCTTACCTGCATTTTCGACCAAAAATGTCAAATCGCCGTAGGAGTCTCCGACTTTGCAGGACGACTCCTTAGGTCAAATGGAGCATTCTCAACGAAACATTTTTCACTTTGGAGCCAATGTTACAGTTGGATAATGGAGCCCATAGCTCCGCTCACAGAGGTGATCTGGGGTCAAGAACGGTGGAAACGTGACCTCCAGGTCAAGGTCTACTCGCATGCAAAATTTCAATGCGCTGCGACAACTTTGACATCCGAGTGGCATTTGAGTGCCAGGTGTTAGCCTTACCTGCATTTTCGACCAAAAATGTCAAATCGCCGTAGGAGTCTCAGACTTTGCAGGACGACTCCTTAGGTCAAATGGAGCATTCTCAACGAAACATTTTTCACTTTGGAGCCAATGTTACAGTTGGATAATGGAGCCCATAGCTCCGCTCACAGAGGTGATCTGGGGTCAAGAATGGTGGAAACGTGACCTCCAGGTCAAGGTCTACTCGCATGCAAAATTTCAATGCGCTGCGACAACTTTGACATCCGAGTGGCATTTGAGTGCCAGGTGTTAGCCTTACCTGCATTTTCGACCAAAAATGTCAAATCGCCGTAGGAGTCTCAGACTTTGCAGGACGACTCCTTAGGTCAAATGGAGCATTCTCAACGAAACATTTTTCACTTTGGAGCCAATGTTACGGTTGGATAATGGAGCCCATAGCTCCGCTCACAGAGGTGATCTGGGGTCAAGAACGGTGGAAACGTGACCTCCAGGTCAAGGTCTAATCGCATGCAAAATTTCAATGCGCTGCGACAACTTTGACATCCGAGTGGCATTTGAGTGCCAGGTGTTAGCCTTACCTGCATTTTCGACCAAAAATGCCAAATCGCCGTAAGAGTCTCAGACTTTGCAGGACGACTCCTTAGGTCAAATGGAGCATTCTCAACGAAACATTTTTCATTTTGGAGCCAATGTTACAGTTGGATAATGGAGCCCATAGCTCCGCTCACAGAGGTGATCTGGGGTCAAGAACGGTGGAAACGTGACCTCCAGGTCAAGGTCTACTCGCATGCAAAATTTCAATGCGCTGCGACAACTTTGACATCCGAGTGGCATTTGAGTGCCAGGTGTTAGCCTTACCTGCATTTTCGACCAAAAATGTCAAATCGCCGTAGGAGTCTCCGACTTTGCAGGACGACTCCTTAGGTCAAATGGAGCATTCTCAACGAAACATTTTTCACTTTGGAGCCAATGTTACAGTTGGATAATGGAGCCCATAGCTCCGCTCACAGAGGTGATCTGGGGTCAAGAACGGTGGAAATGTGACCTCCAGGTCAAGGTCTACTCGCATGCAAAATTTCAATGCGCTGCGACAACTTTGACATCCGAGTGGCATTTGAGTGCCAGGTGTTAGCCTTACCTGCATTTTCGACCAAAAATGTCAAATCGCCGTAGGAGTCTCCGACTTTGCAGGACGACTCCTTAGGTCAAATGGAGCATTCTCAACGAAACATTTTTCACTTTGGAGCCAATGTTACAGTTGGATAATGGAGCCCATAGCTCCGCTCACAGAGGTGATCTGGGGTCAAGAACGGTGGAAACGTGACCTCCAGGTCAAGGTCTACTCGCATGCAAAATTTCAATGCGCTGCGACAACTTTGACATCCGAGTGGCATTTGAGTGCCAGGTGTTAGCCTTACCTGCATTTTCGACCAAAAATGTCAAATCGCCGTAGGAGTCTCAGACTTTGCAGGACGACTCCTTAGGTCAAATGGAGCATTCTCAACGAAACATTTTTCACTTTGGAGCCAATGTTACGGTTGGATAATGGAGCCCATAGCTCCGCTCACAGAGGTGATCTGGGGTCAAGAACGGTGGAAACGTGACCTCCAGGTCAAGGTCTACTCGCATGCAAAATTTCAATGCGCTGCGACAACTTTGACATCCGAGTGGCATTTGAGTGCCAGGTGTTAGCCTTACCTGCATTTTCGACCAAAAATGTCAAATCGCCGTAGGAGTCTCAGACTTTGCAGGACGACTCCTTAGGTCAAATGGAGCATTCTCAACGAAACATTTTTCACTTTGGAGCCAATGTTACAGTTGGATAATGGAGCCCATAGCTCCGCTCACAGAGGTGATCTGGGGTCAAGAACGGTGGAAACGTGACCTCCAGGTCAAGGTCTACTCGCATGCAAAATTTCAATGCGCTGCGACAACTTTGACATCCGAGTGGCATTTGAGTGCCAGGTGTTGTTAGCCTTACCTGCATTTTCGACCAAAAATGTCAAATCGCCGTAGGAGTCTCCGACTTTGCAGGACGACTCCTTAGGTCAAATGGAGCATTCTCAACGAAACATTTTTCACTTTGGAGCCAATGTTACAGTTGGATAATGGAGCCCATAGCTCCGCTCACAGAGGTGATCTGGGGTCAAGAACGGTGGAAACGTGACCTCCAGGTCAAGGTCTACTCGCATGCAAAATTTCAATGCGCTGCGACAACTTTGACATCCGAGTGGCATTTGAGTGCCAGGTGTTAGCCTTACCTGCATTTTCGACCAAAAATGTCAAATCGCCGTAGGAGTCTCCGACTTTGCAGGACGACTCCTTAGGTCAAATGGAGCATTCTCAACGAAACATTTTTCACTTTGGAGCCAATGTTACAGTTGGATAATGGAGCCCATAGCTCCGCTCACAGAGGTGATCTGGGGTCAAGAACGGTGGAAACGTGACCTCCAGGTCAAGGTCTACTCGCATGCAAAGTTTCAATGCGCTGCGACAACTTTGACATCCGAGTGGCATTTGAGTGCCAGGTGTTAGCCTTACCTGCATTTTCGACCAAAAATGTCAAATCGCCGTAGGAGTCTCAGACTTTGCAGGACGACTCCTTAGGTCAAATGGAGCATTCTCAACGAAACATTTTTCACTTTGGAGCCAATGTTACAGTTGGATAATGGAGCCCATAGCTCCACTCACAGAGGTGATCTGGGGTCAAGAATGGTGGAAACGTGACCTCCAGGTCAAGGTCTACTCGCATGCAAAATTTCAATGCGCTGCGACAACTTTGACATCCGAGTGGCATTTGAGTGCCAGGTGTTAGCCTTACCTGCATTTTCGACCAAAAATGTCAAATCGCCGTAGGAGTCTCAGACTTTGCAGGACGACTCCTTAGGTCAAATGGAGCATTCTCAACGAAACATTTTTCACTTTGGAGCCAATGTTACAGTTGGATAATGGAGCCCATAGCTCCGCTCACAGAGGTGATCTGGGGTCAAGAACGGTGGAAACGTGACCTCCAGGTCAAGGTCTACTCGCATGCAAAATTTCAATGCGCTGCGACAACTTTGACATCCGAGTGGCATTTGAGTGCCAGGTGTTAGCCTTACCTGCATTTTCGACCAAAAATGTCAAATCGCCGTAGGAGTCTCAGACTTTGCAGGACGACTCCTTAGGTCAAATGGAGCATTCTCAACGAAACATTTTTCACTTTGGAGCCAATGTTACAGTTGGATAATGGAGCCCATAGCTCCGCTCACAGAGGTGATCTGGGGTCAAGAACGGTGGAAACGTGACCTCCAGGTCAAGGTCTACTCGCATGCAAAATTTCAATGCGCTGCGACAACTTTGACATCCGAGTGGCATTTGAGTGCCAGGTGTTAGCCTTACCTGCATTTTCGACCAAAAATGTCAAATCGCCGTAGGAGTCTCAGACTTTGCAGGACGACTCCTTAGGTCAAATGGAGCATTCTCAACAAAAAATTTTTCACTTTGGAGCCAATGTTACAGTTGGATAATGGAGCCCATAGCTCCGCTCACAGAGGTGATCTGGGGTCAAGAACGGTGGAAACGTGACTTCCAGGTCAAGGTCTACTCGCATGCAAAATTTCAATGCGCTGTGACAACTTTGACATCCGAGTGGCATTTGAGTGCCAGGTGTTAGCCTTACCTGCATTTTCGACCAAAAATGTCAAATCGCCGTAGGAGTCTCAGACTTTGCAGGACGACTCCTTAGGTCAAATGGAGCATTCTCAACGAAACATTTTTCACTTTGGAGGCAATGTTACAGTTGGATAATGGAGCCCATAGCTCCGCTCACAGAGGTGATCTGGGGTCAAGAACGGTGGAAACGTGACCTCCAGGTCAAGGTCTACTCGCATGCAAAATTTCAATGCGCTGCGACAACTTTGACATCCGAGTGGCATTTGAGTGCCAGGTGTTAGCCTTACCTGCATTTTCGACCAAAAATGTCAAATCGCCGTAGGAGTCTCAGACTTTGCAGGACGACTCCTTAGGTCAAATGGAGCATTCTCAACGAAACATTTTTCACTTTGGAGCCAATGTTACAGTTGGATAATGGAGCCCATAGCTCCGCTCACAGAGGTGATCTGGGGTCAAGAACGGTGGAAACGTGACCTCCAGGTCAAGGTCTACTCGCATGCAAAATTTCAATGCGCTGCGACAACTTTGACATCCGAGTGGCATTTGAGTGCCAGGTGTTGTTAGCCTTACCTGCATTTTCGACCAAAAATGTCAAATCGCCGTAGGAGTCTCCGACTTTGCAGGACGACTCCTTAGGTCAAATGGAGCATTCTCAACGAAACATTTTTCACTTTGGAGCCAATGTTACAGTTGGATAATGGAGCCCATAGCTCCGCTCACAGAGGTGATCTGGGGTCAAGAACGGTGGAAACGTGACCTCCAGGTCAAGGTCTACTCGCATGCAAAATTTCAATGCGCTGCGACAACTTTGACATCCGAGTGGCATTTGAGTGCCAGGTGTTAGCCTTACCTGCATTTTCGACCAAAAATGTCAAATCGCCGTAGGAGTCTCAGACTTTGCAGGACGACTCCTTAGGTCAAATGGAGCATTCTCAACGAAACATTTTTCACTTTGGAGGCAATGTTACAGTTGGATAATGGAGCCCATAGCTCCGCTCACAGAGGTGATCTGGGGTCAAGAACGGTGGAAACGTGACCTCCAGGTCAAGGTCTACTCGCATGCAAAATTTCAATGCGCTGCGACAACTTTGACATCCGAGTGGCATTTGAGTGCCAGGTGTTAGCCTTACCTGCATTTTCGACCAAAAATGTCAAATCGCCGTAGGAGTCTCAGACTTTGCAGGACGACTCCTTAGGTCAAATGGAGCATTCTCAACGAAACATTTTTCATTTTGGAGCCAATGTTACAGTTGGATAATGGAGCCCATAGCTCCGCTCACAGAGGTGATCTGGGGTCAAGAACGGTGGAAACGTGACCTCCAGGTCAAGGTCTACTCGCATGCAAAATTTCAATGCGCTGCGACAACTTTGACATCCGAGTGGCATTTGAGTGCCAGGTGTTAGCCTTACCTGCATTTTCGACCAAAAATGTCAAATCGCCGTAGGAGTCTCAGACTTTGCAGGACGACTCCTTAGGTCAAATGGAGCATTCTCAACAAAACATTTTTCACTTTGGAGCCAATGTTACAGTTGGATAATGGAGCCCATAGCTCCGCTCACAGAGGTGATCTGGGGTCAAGAACGGTGGAAACGTGACCTCCAGGTCAAGGTCTACTCGCATGCAAAATTTCAATGCGCTGCGACAACTTTGACATCCGAGTGGCATTTGAGTGCCAGGTGTTATAGCCTTACCTGCATTTTCGACCAAAAATGTCAAATCGCCGTAGGAGTCTCAGACTTTGCAGGACGACTCCTTAGGTCAAATGGAGCATTCTCAACGAAACATTTTTCACTTTGGAGCCAATGTTACAGTTGGATAATGGAGCCCATAGCTCCGCTCACAGAGGTGATCTGGGGTCAAGAACGGTGGAAACGTGACCTCCAGGTCAAGGTCTACTCGCATGCAAAATTTCAATGCGCTGCGACAACTTTGACATCCGAGTGGCATTTGAGTGCCAGGTGTTGTTAGCCTTACCTGCATTTTCGACCAAAAATGTCAAATCGCCGTAGGAGTCTCCGACTTTGCAGGACGACTCCTTAGGTCAAATGGAGCATTCTCAACGAAACATTTTTCACTTTGGAGCCAATGTTACAGTTGGATAATGGAGCCCATAGCTCCGCTCACAGAGGTGATCTGGGGTCAAGAACGGTGGAAACGTGACCTCCAGGTCAAGGTCTACTCGCATGCAAAATTTCAATGCGCTGCGACAACTTTGACATCCGAGTGGCATTTGAGTGCCAGGTGTTAGCCTTACCTGCATTTTCGACCAAAAATGTCAAATCGCCGTAGGAGTCTCAGACTTTGCAGGACGACTCCTTAGGTCAAATGGAGCATTCTCAACGAAACATTTTTCACTTTGGAGCCAATGTTACAGTTGGATAATGGAGCCCATAGCTCCGCTCACAGAGGTGATCTGGGGTCAAGAACGGTGGAAACGTGACCTCCAGGTCAAGGTCTACTCGCATGCAAAATTTCAATGCGCTGCGACAACTTTGACATCCGAGTGGCATTTGAGTGCCAGGTGTTAGCCTTACCTGCATTTTCGACCAAAAATGTCAAATCGCCGTAGGAGTCTCAGACTTTGCAGGACGACTCCTTAGGTCAAATGGAGCATTCTCAACGAAACATTTTTCACTTTGGAGCCAATGTTACAGTTGGATAATGGAGCCCATAGCTCCGCTCACAGAGGTGATCTGGGGTCAAGAACGGTGGAAACGTGACCTCCAGGTCAAGGTCTACTCGCATGCAAAATTTCAATGCGCTGCGACAACTTTGACATCCGAGTGGCATTTGAGTGCCAGGTGTTAGCCTTACCTGCATTTTCGACCAAAAATGTCAAATCGCCGTAGGAGTCTCAGACTTTGCAGGACGACTCCTTAGGTCAAATGGAGCATTCTCAACAAAACATTTTTCACTTTGGAGCCAATGTTACAGTTGGATAATGGAGCCCATAGCTCCGCTCACAGAGGTGATCTGGGGTCAAGAACGGTGGAAACGTGACCTCCAGGTCAAGGTCTACTCGCATGCAAAATTTCAATGCGCTGCGACAACTTTGACATCCGAGTGGCATTTGAGTGCCAGGTGTTATAGCCTTACCTGCATTTTCGACCAAAAATGTCAAATCGCCGTAGGAGTCTCAGACTTTGCAGGACGACTCCTTAGGTCAAATGGAGCATTCTCAACGAAACATTTTTCACTTTGGAGCCAATGTTACAGTTGGATAATGGAGCCCATAGCTCCGCTCACAGAGGTGATCTGGGGTCAAGAACGGTGGAAACGTGACCTCCAGGTCAAGGTCTACTCGCATGCAAAATTTCAATGCGCTGCGACAACTTTGACATCCGAGTGGCATTTGAGTGCCAGGTGTTGTTAGCCTTACCTGCATTTTCGACCAAAAATGTCAAATCGCCGTAGGAGTCTCCGACTTTGCAGGACGACTCCTTAGGTCAAATGGAGCATTCTCAACGAAACATTTTTCACTTTGGAGCCAATGTTACAGTTGGATAATGGAGCCCATAGCTCCGCTCACAGAGGTGATCTGGGGTCAAGAACGGTGGAAACGTGACCTCCAGGTCAAGGTCTACTCGCATGCAAAATTTCAATGCGCTGCGACAACTTTGACATCCGAGTGGCATTTGAGTGCCAGGTGTTAGCCTTACCTGCATTTTCGACCAAAAATGTCAAATCGCCGTAGGAGTCTCAGACTTTGCAGGACGACTCCTTAGGTCAAATGGAGCATTCTCAACGAAACATTTTTCACTTTGGAGCCAATGTTACAGTTGGATAATGGAGCCCATAGCTCCGCTCACAGAGGTGATCTGGGGTCAAGAACGGTGGAAACGTGACCTCCAGGTCAAGGTCTACTCGCATGCAAAATTTCAATGCGCTGCGACAACTTTGACATCCGAGTGGCATTTGAGTGCCAGGTGTTAGCCTTACCTGCATTTTCGACCAAAAATGTCAAATCGCCGTAGGAGTCTCCGACTTTGCAGGACGACTCCTTAGGTCAAATGGAGCATTCTCAACGAAACATTTTTCACTTTGGAGCCAATGTTACAGTTGGATAATGGAGCCCATAGCTCCGCTCACAGAGGTGATCTGGGGTCAAGAACGGTGGAAACGTGACCTCCAGGTCAAGGTCTACTCGCATGCAAAATTTCAATGCGCTGCGACAACTTTGACATCCGAGTGGCATTTGAGTGCCAGGTGTTAGCCTTACCTGCATTTTCGACCAAAAATGTCAAATCGCCGTAGGAGTCTCAGACTTTGCAGGACGACTCCTTAGGTCAAATGGAGCATTCTCAACGAAACATTTTTCACTTTGGAGCCAATGTTACAGTTGGATAATGGAGCCCATAGCTCCGCTCACAGAGGTGATCTGGGGTCAAGAACGGTGGAAACGTGACCTCCAGGTCAAGGTCTACTCGCATGCAAAATTTCAATGCGCTGCGACAACTTTGACATCCGAGTGGCATTTGAGTGCCAGGTGTTAGCCTTACCTGCATTTTCGACCAAAAATGTCAAATCGCCGTAGGAGTCTCAGACTTTGCAGGACGACTCCTTAGGTCAAATGGAGCATTCTCAACGAAACATTTTTCACTTTGGAGCCAATGTTACAGTTGGATAATGGAGCCCATAGCTCCGCTCACAGAGGTGATCTGGGGTCAAGAACGGTGGAAACGTGACCTCCAGGTCAAGGTCTACTCGCATGCAAAATTTCAATGCGCTGCGACAACTTTGACATCCGAGTGGCATTTGAGTGCCAGGTGTTAGCCTTACCTGCATTTTCGACCAAAAATGTCAAATCGCCGTAGGAGTCTCAGACTTTGCAGGACGACTCCTTAGGTCAAATGGAGCATTCTCAACGAAACATTTTTCACTTTGGAGCCAATGTTACAGTTGGATAATGGAGCCCATAGCTCCGCTCACAGAGGTGATCTGGGGTCAAGAACGGTGGAAACGTGACCTCCAGGTCAAGGTCTACTCGCATGCAAAATTTCAATGCGCTGCGACAACTTTGACATCCGAGTGGCATTTGAGTGCCAGGTGTTAGCCTTACCTGCATTTTCGACCAAAAATGTCAAATCGCCGTAGGAGTCTCAGACTTTGCAGGACGACTCCTTAGGTCAAGTGGAGCACTCTCAACGAAACATTTTTCACTTTGGAGCCAATGTTACAGTTGGATAATGGAGCCCATAGCTCCGCTCACAGAGGTGATCTGGGGTCAAGAACGGTGGAAACGTGACCTCCAGGTCAAGGTCTACTCGCATGCAAAATTTCAATGCGCTGCGACAACTTTGACATCCGAGTGGCATTTGAGTGCCAGGTGTTATAGCCTTACCTGCATTTTCGACCAAAAATGTCAAATCGCCGTAGGAGTCTCAGACTTTGCAGGACGACTCCTTAGGTCAAGTGGAGCACTCTCAACGAAACATTTTTCACTTTGGAGCCAATGTTACAGTTGGATAATGGAGCCCATAGCTCCGCTCACAGAGGTGATCTGGGGTCAAGAACGGTGGAAACGTGACCTCCAGGTCAAGGTCTACTCGCATGCAAAATTTCAATGCGCTGCGACAACTTTGACATCCGAGTTGCATTTGAGTGCCAGGTGTTGTTAGCCTTACCTGCATTTTCGACCAAAAATGTCAAATCGCCGTAGGAGTCTCCGACTTTGCAGGACGACTCCTTAGGTCAAATGGAGCATTCTCAACGAAACATTTTTCACTTTGGAGCCAATGTTACAGTTGGATAATGGAGCCCATAGCTCCGCTCACAGAGGTGATCTGGGGTCAAGAACGGTGGAAACGTGACCTCCAGGTCAAGGTCTACTCGCATGCAAAATTTCAATGCGCTGCGACAACTTTGACATCCGAGTGGCATTTGAGTGCCAGGTGTTAGCCTTACCTGCATTTTCGACCAAAAATGTCAAATCGCCGTAGGAGTCTCAGACTTTGCAGGACGACTCCTTAGGTCAAATGGAGCATTCTCAACGAAACATTTTTCACTTTGGAGCCAATGTTACAGTTGGATAATGGAGCCCATAGCTCCGCTCACAGAGGTGATCTGGGGTCAAGAACGGTGGAAACGTGACCTCCAGGTCAAGGTCTACTCGCATGCAAAATTTCAATGCGCTGCGACAACTTTGACATCCGAGTGGCATTTGAGTGCCAGGTGTTAGCCTTACCTGCATTTTCGACCAAAAATGTCAAATCGCCGTAGGAGTCTCAGACTTTGCAGGACGACTCCTTAGGTCAAATGGAGCATTCTCAACGAAACATTTTTCACTTTGGAGCCAATGTTACAGTTGGATAATGGAGCCCATAGCTCCGCTCACAGAGGTGATCTGGGGTCAAGAACGGTGGAAACGTGACCTCCAGGTCAAGGTCTACTCGCATGCAAAATTTCAATGCGCTGCGACAACTTTGACATCCGAGTGGCATTTGAGTGCCAGGTGTTAGTTAGCCTTACCTGCATTTTCGACCAAAAATGTCAAATCGCCGTAGGAGTCTCAGACTTTGCAGGACGACTCCTTAGGTCAAATGGAGCATTCTCAACGAAACATTTTTCACTTTGGAGCCAATGTTACAGTTGGATAATGGAGCCCATAGCTCCGCTCACAGAGGTGATCTGGGGTCAAGAACGGTGGAAACGTGACCTCCAGGTCAAGGTCTACTCGCATGCAAAATTTCAATGCGCTGCAACAACTTTGACATCCGAGTGGCATTTGAGTGCCAGGTGTTAGCCTTACCTGCATTTTCGACCAAAAATGTCAAATCGCCGTAGGAGTCTCAGACTTTGCAGGACGACTCCTTAGGTCAAATGGAGCATTCTCAACGAAACATTTTTCACTTTGGAGCCAATGTTACAGTTGGATAATGGAGCCCATAGCTCCGCTCACAGAGGTGATCTGGGGTCAAGAACGGTGGAAACGTGACCTCCAGGTCAAGGTCTACTCGCATGCAAAATTTCAATGCGCTGCGACAACTTTGACATCCGAGTGGCATTTGAGTGCCAGGTGTTAGCCTTACCTGCATTTTCGACCAAAAATGTCAAATCGCCGTAGGAGTCTCAGACTTTGCAGGACGACTCCTTAGGTCAAATGGAGCATTCTCAACGAAACATTTTTCACTTTGGAGCCAATGTTACAGTTGGATAATGGAGCCCATAGCTCCGCTCACAGAGGTGATCTGGGGTCAAGAACGGTGGAAACGTGACCTCCAGGTCAAGGTCTACTCGCATGCAAAATGTCAATGCGCTGCGACAACTTTGACATCCGAGTGGCATTTGAGTGCCAGGTGTTAGCCTTACCTGCATTTTCGACCAAAAATGTCAAATCGCCGTAGGAGTCTCAGACTTTGCAGGACGACTCCTTAGGTCAAATGGAGCATTCTCAACGAAACATTTTTCACTTTGGAGCCAATGTTACAGTTGGATAATGGAGCCCATAGCTCCGCTCACAGAGGTGATCTGGGGTCAAGAACGGTGGAAACGTGACCTCCAGGTCAAGGTCTACTCGCATGCAAAATTTCAATGCGCTGCGACAACTTTGACATCCGAGTGGCATTTGAGTGCCAGGTGTTAGCCTTACCTGCATTTTCGACCAAAAATGTCAAATCGCCGTAGGAGTCTCAGACTTTGCAGGACAACTCCTTAGGTCAAATGGAGCATTCTCAACGAAACATTTTTCACTTTGGAGCCAATGTTACAGTTGGATAATGGAGCCCATAGCTCCGCTCACAGAGGTGATCTGGGGTCAAGAACGGTGGAAACGTGACCTCCAGGTCAAGGTCTACTCGCATGCAAAATTCCAATGCGCTGCGACAACTTTGACATCCGAGTGGCATTTGAGTGCCAGGTGTTAGCCTTACCTGCATTTTCGACCAAAAATGTCAAAACGCCGTAGGAGTCTCAGACTTTGCAGGACGACCCCTTAGGTCAAATGGAGCATTCTCAACGAAACATTTTTCACTTTGGAGCCAATGTTACAGTTGGATAATGGAGCCCATAGCTCCGCTCACAGAGGTGATCTGGGGTCAAGAACGGTGGAAACGTGACCTCCAGGTCAAGGTCTACTCGCATGCAAAATTTCAATGCGCTGCGACAACTTTGACATCCGAGTGGCATTTGAGTGCCAGGTGTTAGCCTTACCTGCATTTTCGACCAAAAATGTCAAATCGCCGTAGGAGTCTCAGACTTTGCAGGACGACTCCTTAGGTCAAATGGAGCATTCTCAACGAAACATTTTTCACTTTGGAGCCAATGTTACAGTTGGATAATGGAGCCCATAGCTCCGCTCACAGAGGTGATCTGGGGTCAAGAACGGTGGAAACGTGACCTCCAGGTCAAGGTCTACTCGCATGCAAAATTTCAATGCGCTGCGACAACTTTGACATCCGAGTGGCATTTGAGTGCCAGGTGTTAGCCTTACCTGCATTTTCGACCAAAAATGTCAAATCGCCGTAGGAGTCTCAGACTTTGCAGGACGACTCCTTAGGTCAAATGGAGCATTCTCAACGAAACATTTTTCACTTTGGAGCCAATGTTACAGTTGGATAATGGAGCCCATAGCTCCGCTCACAGAGGTGATCTGGGGTCAAGAACGGTGGAAACGTGACCTCCAGGTCAAGGTCTACTCGCATGCAAAGTTTCAATGCGCTGCGACAACTTTGACATCCGAGTGGCATTTGAGTGCCAGGTGTTAGCCTTACCTGCATTTTCGACCAAAAATGTCAAATCGCCGTAGGAGTCTCAGACTTTGCAGGACGACTCCTTAGGTCAAATGGAGCATTCTCAACGAAACATTTTTCACTTTGGAGCCAATGTTACAGTTGGATAATGGAGCCCATAGCTCCGCTCACAGAGGTGATCTGGGGTCAAGAACGGTGGAAACGTGACCTCCAGGTCAAGGTCTACTCGCATGCAAAATTTCAATGCGCTGCGACAACTTTGACATCCGAGTGGCATTTGAGTGCCAGGTGTTAGCCTTACCTGCATTTTCGACCAAAAATGTCAAATCGCCGTAGGAGTCTCAGACTTTGCAGGACGACTCCTTAGGTCAAATGGAGCATTCTCAACGAAACATTTTTCACTTTGGAGCCAATGTTACAGTTGGATAATGGAGCCCATAGCTCCGCTCACAGAGGTGATCTGGGGTCAAGAACGGTGGAAACGTGACCTCCAGGTCAAGGTCTACTCGCATGCAAAATTTCAATGCGCTGCGACAACTTTGACATCCGAGTGGCATTTGAGTGCCAGGTGTTAGCCTTACCTGCATTTTCGACCAAAAATGTCAAATCGCCGTAGGAGTCTCAGACTTTGCAGGACGACTCCTTAGGTCAAATGGAGCATTCTCAACGAAACATTTTTCACTTTGGAGCCAATGTTACAGTTGGATAATGGAGCCCATAGCTCCGCTCACAGAGGTGATCTGGGGTCAAGAACGGTGGAAACGTGACCTCCAGGTCAAGGTCTACTCGCATGCAAAATTTCAATGCGCTGCGACAACTTTGACATCCGAGTGGCATTTGAGTGCCAGGTGTTAGCCTTACCTGCATTTTCGACCAAAAATGTCAAATCGCCGTAGGAGTCTCAGACTTTGCAGGACGACTCCTTAGGTCAAATGGAGCATTCTCAACGAAACATTTTTCACTTTGGAGCCAATGTTACAGTTGGATAATGGAGCCCATAGCTCCGCTCACAGAGGTGATCTGGGGTCAAGAACGGTGGAAACGTGACCTCCAGGTCAAGGTCTACTCGCATGCAAAATTTCAATGCGCTGCGACAACTTTGACATCCGAGTGGCATTTGAGTGCCAGGTGTTAGCCTTACCTGCATTTTCGACCAAAAATGTCAAATCGCCGGAGGAGTCTCAGACTTTGCAGGACGACTCCTTAGGTCAAATGGAGCATTCTCAACGAAACATTTTTCACTTTGGAGCCAATGTTACAGTTGGATAATGGAGCCCATAGCTCCGCTCACAGAGGTGATCTGGGGTCAAGAACGGTGGAAACGTGACCTCCAGGTCAAGGTCTACTCGCATGCAAAATTCAATGCGCTGCAACAACTTTGACATCCGAGTGGCATTTGAGTGCCAGGTGTTAGCCTTACCTGCATTTTCGACCAAAAATGTCAAATCGCCGTAGGAGTCTCAGACTTTGCAGGACGACTCCTTAGGTCAAATGGAACATTCTCAAAGAAACATTTTTCACTTTGGAGCCAATGTTACAGTTGGATAATGGAGCCCATAGCTCCGCTCACAGAGGTGATCTGGGGTCAAGAACGGTGGAAACGTGACCTCCAGGTCAAGGTCTACTCGCATGCAAAATTTCAATGCGCTGCGACGACTTTGACATCCGAGTGGCATTTGAGTGCCAGGTGCCTTACCTGCATTTTCGACCAAAAATGTCAAATCGCCGTAGGAGTCTCATACTTTGCAGGACGACTCCTTAGGTCAAATGGAGCATTCTCAACGAAACATTTTTCACTTTGGAGCCAATGTTACAGTTGGATAATGGAGCCCATAGCTCCGCTCACAGAGGTGATCTGGGGTCAAGAACGGTGGAAACGTGACCTCCAGGTCAAGGTCTACTCGCATGCAAAATTTCAATGCGCTGCGACAACTTTGACATCCGAGTGGCATTTGAGTGCCAGGTGTTGTTAGCCTTACCTGCATTTTCGACCAAAAATGTCAAATCGCCGTAGGAGTCTCAGACTTTGCAGGACGACTCCTTAGGTCAAATGGAGCATTCTCAACGAAACATTTTTCACTTTGGAGCCAATGTTACAGTTGGATAATGGAGCCCATAGCTCCGCTCACAGAGGTGATCTGGGGTCAAGAACGGTGGAAACGTGACCTCCAGGTCAAGGTCTACTCGCATGCAAAATTTCAATGCGCTGCGACAACTTTGACATCCGAGTGGCATTTGAGTGCCAGGTGTTACCTGCATTTTCGACCAAAAATGTCAAATCGCCGTAGGAGTCTCAGACTTTGCAGGACGACTCCTTAGGTCAAATGGAGCATTCTCAACGAAACATTTTTCACTTTGGAGCCAATGTTACAGTTGGATAATGGAGCCCATAGCTCCGCTCACAGAGGTGATCTGGGGTCAAGAACGGTGGAAACGTGACCTCCAGGTCAAGGTCTACTCGCATGCAAAATTTCAATGCGCTGCGACAACTTTGACATCCGAGTGGCATTTGAGTGCCAGGTGTTAGCCTTACCTGCATTTTCGACCAAAAATGTCAAATCGCCGTAGGAGTCTCAGACTTTGCAGGACGACTCCTTAGGTCAAATGGAGCATTCTCAACGAAACATTTTTCACTTTGGAGCTAATGTTACAGTTGGATAATGGAGCCCATAGCTCCGCTCACAGAGGTGATCTGGGGTCAAGAACGGTGGAAACGTGACCTCCAGGTCAAGGTCTACTCGCATGCAAAATTTCAATGCGCTGCGACAACTTTGACATCCGAGTGGCATTTGAGTGCCAGGTGTTAGCCTTACCTGCATTTTCGACCAAAAATGTCAAATCGCCGTAGGAGTCTCAGACTTTGCAGGACGACTCCTTAGGTCAAATGGAGCATTCTCAACGAAACATTTTTCACTTTGGAGCCAATGTTACAGTTGGATAATGGAGCCCATAGCTCCGCTCACAGAGGTGATCTGGGGTCAAGAACGGTGGAAACGTGACCTCCAGGTCAAGGTCTACTCGCATGCAAAATTTCAATGCGCTGCGACAACTTTGACATCCGAGTGGCATTTGAGTGCCTTACCTGCATTTTCGACCAAAAATGTCAAATCGCCGTAGGAGTCTCAGACTTTGCAGGACGACTCCTTAGGTCAAATGGAGCATTCTCAACGAAACATTTTTCACTTTGGAGCCAATGTTACAGTTGGATAATGGAGCCCATAGCTCCGCTCACAGAGGTGATCTGGGGTCAAGAACGGTGGAAACGTGACCTCCAGGTCAAGGTCTACTCGCATGCAAAGTTTCAATGCGCTGCGACAACTTTGACATCCGAGTGGCATTTGAGTGCCAGGTGTTAGCCTTACCTGCATTTTCGACCAAAAATGTCAAATCGCCGTAGGAGTCTCAGACTTTGCAGGACGACTCCTTAGGTCAAATGGAGCATTCTCAACGAAACATTTTTCACTTTGGAGCCAATGTTACAGTTGGATAATGGAGCCCATAGCTCCGCTCACAGAGGTGATCTGGGGTCAAGAACGGTGGAAACGTGACCTCCAGGTCAAGGTCTACTCGCATGCAAAATTTCAATGCGCTGCGACAACTTTGACATCCGAGTGGCATTTGAGTGCCAGGTGTTAGCCTTACCTGCATTTTCGACCAAAAATGTCAAATCGCCGTAGGAGTCTCAGACTTTGCAGGACGACTCCTTAGGTCAAATGGAGCATTCTCAACGAAACATTTTTCACTTTGGAGCCAATGTTACAGTTGGA
Organism: Haliotis rufescens; assembly: GCF_023055435.1. Classification (NCBI taxonomy): domain Eukaryota; kingdom Metazoa; phylum Mollusca; class Gastropoda; order Lepetellida; family Haliotidae; genus Haliotis; species Haliotis rufescens. Next base: position 25,908 of record NW_025963860.1, read on the forward strand.
TAATGGAGCCCATAGCTCCGCTCACAGAGGTGATCTGGGGTCAAGAACGGTGGAAACGTGACCTCCAGGTCAAGGTCTACTCGCATGCAAAATTTCAATGCGCTGCGACAACTTTGACATCCGAGTGGCATTTGAGTGCCAGGTGTTAGCCTTACCTGCATTTTCGACCAAAAATGTCAAATCGCCGTAGGAGTCTCAGACTTTGCAGGACGACTCCTTAGGTCAAATGGAGCATTCTCAACGAAACATTTTTCACTTTGGAGCTAATGTTACAGTTGGATAATGGAGCCCATAGCTCCGCTCACAGAGGTGATCTGGGGTCAAGAACGGTGGAAACGTGACCTCCAGGTCAAGGTCTACTCGCATGCAAAATTTCAATGCGCTGCGACAACTTTGACATCCGAGTGGCATTTGAGTGCCAAGTGTTAGCCTTACCTGCATTTTCGACCAAAAATGTCAAATCGCCGTAGGAGTCTCAGACTTTGCAGGACGACTCCTTAGGTCAAATGGAGCATTCTCAACGAAACATTTTTCACTTTGGAGCCAATGTTACAGTTGGATAATGGAGCCCATAGCTCCGCTCACAGAGGTGATCTGGGGTCAAGAACGGTGGAAACGTGACCTCCAGGTCAAGGTCTACTCGCATGCAAAATTTCAATGCGCTGCGACAACTTTGACATCCGAGTGGCATTTGAGTGCCAGGTGTTAGCCTTACCTGCATTTTCGACCAAAAATGTCAAATCGCCGTAGGAGTCTCAGACTTTGCAGGACGACTCCTTAGGTCAAATGGAGCATTCTCAACGAAACATTTTTCACTTTGGAGCCAATGTTACAGTTGGATAATGGAGCCCATAGCTCCGCTCACAGAGGTGATCTGGGGTCAAGAACGGTGGAAACGTGACCTCCAGGTCAAGGTCTACTCGCATGCAAAATTTCAATGCGCTGCGACAACTTTGACATCCGAGTGGCATTTGAGTGCCAGGTGTTAGCCTTACCTGCATTTTCGACCAAAAATGTCAAATCGCCGTAGGAGTCTCAGACTTTGCAGGACGACTCCTTAGGTCAAATGGAGCATTCTCAACGAAACATTTTTCACTTTGGAGCCAATGTTACAGTTGGATAATGGAGCCCATAGCTCCGCTCACAGAGGTGATCTGGGGTCAAGAACGGTGGAAACGTGACCTCCAGGTCAAGGTCTACTCGCATGCAAAATTTCAATGCGCTGCGACAACTTTGACATCCGAGTGGCATTTGAGTGCCAGGTGTTAGCCTTACCTGCATTTTCGACCAAAAATGTCAAATCGCCGTAGGAGTCTCAGACTTTGCAGGACGACTCCTTAGGTCAAATGGAGCATTCTCAACGAAACATTTTTCACTTTGGAGCTAATGTTACAGTTGGATAATGGAGCCCATAGCTCCGCTCACAGAGGTGATCTGGGGTCAAGAACGGTGGAAACGTGACCTCCAGGTCAAGGTCTACTCGCATGCAAAATTTCAATGCGCTGCGACAACTTTGACATCCGAGTGGCATTTGAGTGCCAAGTGTTAGCCTTACCTGCATTTTCGACCAAAAATGTCAAATCGCCGTAGGAGTCTCAGACTTTGCAGGACGACTCCTTAGGTCAAATGGAGCATTCTCAACGAAACATTTTTCACTTTGGAGCCAATGTTACAGTTGGATAATGGAGCCCATAGCTCCGCTCACAGAGGTGATCTGGGGTCAAGAACGGTGGAAACGTGACCTCCAGGTCAAGGTCTACTCGCATGCAAAATTTCAATGCGCTGCGACAACTTTGACATCCGAGTGGCATTTGAGTGCCAGGTGTTAGCCTTACCTGCATTTTCGACCAAAAATGTCAAATCGCCGTAGGAGTCTCAGACTTTGCAGGACGACTCCTTAGGTCAAATGGAGCATTCTCAACGAAACATTTTTCACTTTGGAGCCAATGTTACAGTTGGATAATGGAGCCCATAGCTCCGCTCACAGAGGTGATCTGGGGTCAAGAACGGTGGAAACGTGACCTCCAGGTCAAGGTCTACTCGCATGCAAAATTTCAATGCGCTGCGACAACTTTGACATCCGAGTGGCATTTGAGTGCCAGGTGTTAGCCTTACCTGCATTTTCGACCAAAAATGTCAAATCGCCGTAGGAGTCTCCGACTTTGCAGGACGACTCCTTAGGTCAAATGGAGCATTCTCAACGAAACATTTTTCACTTTGGAGCCAATGTTACAGTTGGATAATGGAGCCCATAGCTCCGCTCACAGAGGTGATCTGGGGTCAAGAATGGTGGAAACGTGACCTCCAGGTCAAGGTCTACTCGCATGCAAAATTTCAATGCGCTGCGACAACTTTGACATCCGAGTGGCATTTGAGTGCCAGGTGTTAGCCTTACCTGCATTTTCGACCAAAATGTCAAATCGCCGTAGGAGTCTCAGACTTTGCAGGACGACTCCTTAGGTCAAATGGAGCATTCTCAACGAAACATTTTTCACTTTGGAGCCAATGTTACAGTTGGATAATGGAGCCCATAGCTCCGCTCACAGAGGTGATCTGGGGTCAAGAACGGTGGAAACGTGACCTCCAGGTCAAGGTCTACTCGCATGCAAAATTTCAATGCGCTGCGACAACTTTGACATCCGAGTGGCATTTGAGTGCCAGGTGTTACCTGCATTTTCGACCAAAAATGTCAAATCGCCGTAGGAGTCTCAGTCTTTGCAGGACGACTCCTTAGGTCAAATGGAGCATTCTCAACGAAACATTTTTCACTTTGGAGCCAATGTTACAGTTGGATAATGGAGCCCATAGCTCCGCTCACAGAGGTGATCTGGGGTCAAGAACGGTGGAAACGTGACCTCCAGGTCAAGGTCTACTCGCATGCAAAATTTCAATGCGCTGCGACAACTTTGACATCCGAGTGGCATTTGAGTGCCAGGTGTTAGCCTTACCTGCATTTTCGACCAAAAATGTCAAATCGCCGTAGGAGTCTCAGACTTTGCAGGACGACTCCTTAGGTCAAATGGAGCATTCTCAACGAAACATTTTTCACTTTGGAGCCAATGTTACAGTTGGATAATGGAGCCCATAGCTCCGCTCACAGAGGTGATCTGGGGTCAAGAACGGTGGAAACGTGACCTCCAGGTCAAGGTCTACTCGCATGCAAAATTTCAATGCGCTGCGACAACTTTGACATCCGAGTGGCATTTGAGTGCCAGGTGTTAGCCTTACCTGCATTTTCGACCAAAAATGTCAAATCGCCGTAGGAGTCTCAGACTTTGCAGGACGACTCCTTAGGTCAAATGGAGCATTCTCAACGAAACATTTTTCACTTTGGAGCCAATGTTACAGTTGGATAATGGAGCCCATAGCTCCGCTCACAGAGGTGATCTGGGGTCAAGAACGGTGGAAACGTGACCTCCAGGTCAAGGTCTACTCGCATGCAAAATTTCAATGCGCTGCGACAACTTTGACATCCGAGTGGCATTTGAGTGCCAGGTGTTACCTGCATTTTCGACCAAAAATGTCAAATCGCCGTAGGAGTCTCAGACTTTGCAGGACGACTCCTTAGGTCAAATGGAGCATTCTCAACGAAACATTTTTCACTTTGGAGCCAATGTTACAGTTGGATAATGGAGCCCATAGCTCCGCTCACAGAGGTGATCTGGGGTCAAGAACGGTGGAAACGTGACCTCCAGGTCAAGGTCTACTCGCATGCAAAATTTCAATGCGCTGCGACAACTTTGACATCCGAGTGGCATTTGAGTGCCAGGTGTTAGCCTTACCTGCATTTTCGACCAAAAATGTCAAATCGCCGTAGGAGTCTCAGACTTTGCAGGACGACTCCTTAGGTCAAATGGAGCATTCTCAACGAAACATTTTTCACTTTGGAGCCAATGTTACAGTTGGATAATGGAGCCCATAGCTCCGCTCACAGAGGTGATCTGGGGTCAAGAACGGTGGAAACGTGACCTCCAGGTCAAGGTCTACTCGCATGCAAAATTTCAATGCGCTGCGACAACTTTGACATCCGAGTGGCATTTGAGTGCCAGGTGTTAGCCTTACCTGCATTTTCGACCAAAAATGTCAAATCGCCGTAGGAGTCTCAGACTTTGCAGGACGACTCCTTAGGTCAAATGGAGCATTCTCAACGAAACATTTTTCACTTTGGAGCCAATGTTACAGTTGGATAATGGAGCCCATAGCTCCGCTCACAGAGGTGATCTGGGGTCAAGAACGGTGGAAACGTGACCTCCAGGTCAAGGTCTACTCGCATGCAAAATTTCAATGCGCTGCGACAACTTTGACATCCGAGTGGCATTTGAGTGCCAGGTGTTACCTGCATTTTCGACCAAAAATGTCAAATCGCCGTAGGAGTCTCAGACTTTGCAGGACGACTCCTTAGGTCAAATGGAGCATTCTCAACGAAACATTTTTCACTTTGGAGCCAATGTTACAGTTGGATAATGGAGCCCATAGCTCCGCTCACAGAGGTGATCTGGGGTCAAGAACGGTGGAAACGTGACCTCCAGGTCAAGGTCTACTCGCATGCAAAATTTCAATGCGCTGCGACAACTTTGACATCCGAGTGGCATTTGAGTGCCAGGTGCCTTACCTGCATTTTCGACCAAAAATGTCAAATCGCCGTAGGAGTCTCAGACTTTGCAGGACGACTCCTTAGGTCAAATGGAGCATTCTCAACGAAACATTTTTCACTTTGGAGCCAATGTTACAGTTGGATAATGGAGCCCATAGCTCCGCTCACAGAGGTGATCTGGGGTCAAGAACGGTGGAAACGTGACCTCCAGGTCAAGGTCTACTCGCATGCAAAATTTCAATGCGCTGCGACAACTTTGACATCCGAGTGGCATTTGAGTGCCAGGTGTTAGCCTTACCTGCATTTTCGACCAAAAATGTCAAATCGCCGTAGGAGTCTCAGACTTTGCAGGACGACTCCTTAGGTCAAATGGAGCATTCTCAACGAAACATTTTTCACTTTGGAGCCAATGTTACAGTTGGATAATGGAGCCCATAGCTCCGCTCACAGAGGTGATCTGGGGTCAAGTACGGTGGAAACGTGACCTCCAGGTCAAGGTCTACTCGCATGCAAAATTTCAATGCGCTGCGACAACTTTGACATCCGAGTGGCATTTGAGTGCCAGGTGTTAGCCTTACCTGCATTTTCGACCAAAAATGTCAAATCGCCGTAGGAGTCTCAGACTTTGCAGGACGACTCCTTAGGTCAAATGGAGCATTCTCAACGAAACATTTTTCACTTTGGAGCCAATGTTACAGTTGGATAATGGAGCCCATAGCTCCGCTCACAGAGGTGATCTGGGGTCAAGAACGGTGGAAACGTGACCTCCAGGTCAAGGTCTACTCGCATGCAAAATTTCAATGCGCTGCGACAACTTTGACATCCGAGTGGCATTTGAGTGCCAGGTGTTAGCCTTACCTGCATTTTCGACCAAAAATGTCAAATCGCCGTAGGAGTCTCAGACTTTGCAGGACGACTCCTTAGGTCAAATGGAGCATTCTCAACGAAACATTTTTCACTTTGGAGCCAATGTTACAGTTGGATAATGGAGCCCATAGCTCCGCTCACAGAGGTGATCTGGGGTCAAGAACGGTGGAAACGTGACCTCCAGGTCAAGGTCTAATCGCATGCAAAATTTCAATGCGCTGCGACAACTTTGACATCCGAGTGGCATTTGAGTGCCAGGTGTTAGCCTTACCTGCATTTTCGACCAAAAATGTCAAATCGCCGTAGGAGTCTCAGACTTTGCAGGACGACTCCTTAGGTCAAATGGAGCATTCTCAACGAAACATTTTTCACTTTGGAGCCAATGTTACAGTTGGATAATGGAGCCCATAGCTCCGCTCACAGAGGTGATCTGGGGTCAAGAACGGTGGAAACGTGACCTCCAGGTCAAGGTCTACTCGCATGCAAAATTTCAATGCGCTGCGACAACTTTGACATCCGAGTGGCATTTGAGTGCCAGGTGTTACCTGCATTTTCGACCAAAAATGTCAAATCGCCGTAGGAGTCTCAGACTTTGCAGGACGACTCCTTAGGTCAAATGGAGCATTCTCAACGAAACATTTTTCACTTTGGAGCCAATGTTACAGTTGGATAATGGAGCCCATAGCTCCGCTCACAGAGGTGATCTGGGGTCAAGAACGGTGGAAACGTGACCTCCAGGTCAAGGTCTACTCGCATGCAAAATTTCAATGCGCTGCGACAACTTTGACATCCGAGTGGCATTTGAGTGCCAGGTGTTAGCCTTACCTGCATTTTCGACCAAAAATGTCAAATCGCCGTAGGAGTCTCAGACTTTGCAGGACGACTCCTTAGGTCAAATGGAGCATTCTCAACGAAACATTTTTCACTTTGGAGCCAATGTTACAGTTGGATAATGGAGCCCATAGCTCCGCTCACAGAGGTGATCTGGGGTCAAGAACGGTGGAAACGTGACCTCCAGGTCAAGGTCTACTCGCATGCAAAATTTCAATGCGCTGCGACAACTTTGACATCCGAGTGGCATTTGAGTGCCAGGTGCCTTACCTGCATTTTCGACCAAAAATGTCAAATCGCCGTAGGAGTCTCAGACTTTGCAGGACGACTCCTTAGGTCAAATGGAGCATTCTCAACGAAACATTTTTCACTTTGGAGCCAATGTTACAGTTGGATAATGGAGCCCATAGCTCCGCTCACAGAGGTGATCTGGGGTCAAGAACGGTGGAAACGTGACCTCCAGGTCAAGGTCTACTCGCATGCAAAATTTCAATGCGCTGCGACAACTTTGACATCCGAGTGGCATTTGAGTGCCAGGTGTTAGCCTTACCTGCATTTTCGACCAAAAATGTCAAATCGCCGTAGGAGTCTCATACTTTGCAGGACGACTCCTTAGGTCAAATGGAGCATTCTCAACGAAACATTTTTCACTTTGGAGCCAATGTTACGGTTGGATAATGGAGCCCATAGCTCCGCTCACAGAGGTGATCTGGGGTCAAGAACGGTGGAAACGTGACCTCCAGGTCAAGGTCTAATCGCATGCAAAATTTCAATGCGCTGCGACAACTTTGACATCCGAGTGGCATTTGAGTGCCAGGTGTTAGCCTTACCTGCATTTTCGACCAAAAATGTCAAATCGCCGTAGGAGTCTCAGACTTTGCAGGACGACTCCTTAGGTCAAATGGAGCATTCTCAACGAAACATTTTTCACTTTGGAGCCAATGTTACAGTTGGATAATGGAGCCCATAGCTCCGCTCACAGAGGTGATCTGGGGTCAAGAACGGTGGAAACGTGACCTCCAGGTCAAGGTCTACTCGCATGCAAAATTTCAATGCGCTGCGACAACTTTGACATCCGAGTGGCATTTGAGTGCCAGGTGTTAGCCTTACCTGCATTTTCGACCAAAAATGTCAAATCGCCGTAGGAGTCTCAGACTTTGCAGGACGACTCCTTAGGTCAAATGGAGCATTCTCAACGAAACATTTTTCACTTTGGAGCCAATGTTACAGTTGGATAATGGAGCCCATAGCTCCGCTCACAGAGGTGATCTGGGGTCAAGAACGGTGGAAACGTGACCTCCAGGTCAAGGTCTACTCGCATGCAAAATTTCAATGCGCTGCGACAACTTTGACATCCGAGTGGCATTTGAGTGCCAGGTGTTAGCCTTACCTGCATTTTCGACCAAAAATGTCAAATCGCCGTAGGAGTCTCAGACTTTGCAGGACGACTCCTTAGGTCAAATGGAGCATTCTCAACGAAACATTTTTCACTTTGGAGCCAATGTTACAGTTGGATAATGGAGCCCATAGCTCCGCTCACAGAGGTGATCTGGGGTCAAGAACGGTGGAAACGTGACCTCCAGGTCAAGGTCTACTCGCATGCAAAATTTCAATGCGCTGCGACAACTTTGACATCCGAGTGGCATTTGAGTACCAGGTGTTAGCCTTACCTGCATTTTCGACCAAAAATGTCAAATCGCCGTAGGAGTCTCAGACTTTGCAGGACGACTCCTTAGGTCAAATGGAGCATTCTCAACGAAACATTTTTCACTTTGGAGCCAATGTTACAGTTGGATAATGGAGCCCATAGCTCCGCTCACAGAGGTGATCTGGGGTCAAGAACGGTGGAAACGTGACCTCCAGGTCAAGGTCTACTCGCATGCAAAATTTCAATGCGCTGCGACAACTTTGACATCCGAGTGGCATTTGAGTGCCAGGTGTTAGCCTTACCTGCATTTTCGACCAAAAATGTCAAATCGCCGTAGGAGTCTCAGACTTTGCAGGACGACTCCTTAGGTCAAATGGAGCATTCTCAACGAAACATTTTTCACTTTGGAGCCAATGTTACAGTTGGATAATGGAGCCCATAGCTCCGCTCACAGAGGTGATCTGGGGTCAAGAACGGTGGAAACGTGACCTCCAGGTCAAGGTCTACTCGCATGCAAAATTTCAATGCGCTGCGACAACTTTGACATCCGAGTGGCATTTGAGTGCCAGGTGTTACCTGCATTTTCGACCAAAAATGTCAAATCGCCGTAGGAGTCTCAGACTTTGCAGGACGACTCCTTAGGTCAAATGGAGCATTCTCAACGAAACATTTTTCACTTTGGAGCCAATGTTACAGTTGGATAATGGAGCCCATAGCTCCGCTCACAGAGGTGATCTGGGGTCAAGAACGGTGGAAACGTGACCTCCAGGTCAAGGTCTACTCGCATGCAAAATTTCAATGCGCTGCGACAACTTTGACATCCGAGTGGCATTTGAGTGCCAGGTGCCTTACCTGCATTTTCGACCAAAAATGTCAAATCGCCGTAGGAGTCTCAGACTTTGCAGGACGACTCCTTAGGTCAAATGGAGCATTCTCAACGAAACATTTTTCACTTTGGAGCCAATGTTACAGTTGGATAATGGAGCCCATAGCTCCGCTCACAGAGGTGATCTGGGGTCAAGAACGGTGGAAACGTGACCTCCAGGTCAAGGTCTACTCGCATGCAAAATTTCAATGCGCTGCGACAACTTTGACATCCGAGTGGCATTTGAGTGCCAGGTGTTAGCCTTACCTGCATTTTCGACCAAAAATGTCAAATCGCCGTAGGAGTCTCAGACTTTGCAGGACGACTCCTTAGGTCAAATGGAGCATTCTCAACGAAACATTTTTCACTTTGGAGCCAATGTTACAGTTGGATAATGGAGCCCATAGCTCCGCTCACAGAGGTGATCTGGGGTCAAGAACGGTGGAAACGTGACCTCCAGGTCAAGGTCTACTCGCATGCAAAATTTCAATGCGCTGCGACAACTTTGACATCCGAGTGGCATTTGAGTGCCAGGTGTTAGCCTTACCTGCATTTTCGACCAAAAATGTCAAATCGCCGTAGGAGTCTCATACTTTGCAGGACGACTCCTTAGGTCAAATGGAGCATTCTCAACGAAACATTTTTCACTTTGGAGCCAATGTTACGGTTGGATAATGGAGCCCATAGCTCCGCTCACAGAGGTGATCTGGGGTCAAGAACGGTGGAAACGTGACCTCCAGGTCAAGGTCTACTCGCATGCAAAATTTCAATGCGCTGCGACAACTTTGACATCCGAGTGGCATTTGAGTGCCAGGTGTTAGCCTTACCTGCATTTTCGACCAAAAATGTCAAATCGCCGTAGGAGTCTCAGACTTTGCAGGACGACTCCTTAGGTCAAATGGAGCATTCTCAACGAAACATTTTTCACTTTGGAGCCAATGTTACAGTTGGATAATGGAGCCCATAGCTCCGCTCACAGAGGTGATCTGGGGTCAAGAACGGTGTAAACGTGACCTCCAGGTCAAGGTCTACTCGCATGCAAAATTTCAATGCGCTGCGACAACTTTGACATCCGAGTGGCATTTGAGTGCCAGGTGCCTTACCTGCATTTTCGACCAAAAATGTCAAATCGCCGTAGGAGTCTCAGACTTTGCAGGACGACTCCTTAGGTCAAATGGAGCATTCTCAACGAAACATTTTTCACTTTGGAGCCAATGTTACAGTTGGATAATGGAGCCCATAGCTCCGCTCACAGAGGTGATCTGGGGTCAAGAACGGTGGAAACGTGACCTCCAGGTCAAGGTCTACTCGCATGCAAAATTTCAATGCGCTGCGACAACTTTGACATCCGAGTGGCATTTGAGTGCCAGGTGTTAGCCTTACCTGCATTTTCGACCAAAAATGTCAAATCGCCGTAGGAGTCTCAGACTTTGCAGGACGACTCCTTAGGTCAAATGGAGCATTCTCAACGAAACATTTTTCACTTTGGAGCCAATGTTACAGTTGGATAATGGAGCCCATAGCTCCGCTCACAGAGGTGATCTGGGGTCAAGAACGGTGGAAACGTGACCTCCAGGTCAAGGTCTACTCGCATGCAAAATTTCAATGCGCTGCGACAACTTTGACATCCGAGTGGCATTTGAGTGCCAGGTGTTAGCCTTACCTGCATTTTCGACCAAAAATGTCAAATCGCCGTAGGAGTCTCAGACTTTGCAGGACGACTCCTTAGGTCAAATGGAGCATTCTCAACGAAACATTTTTCACTTTGGAGCCAATGTTACAGTTGGATAATGGAGCCCATAGCTCCGCTCACAGAGGTGATCTGGGGTCAAGAACGGTGGAAACGTGACCTCCAGGTCAAGGTCTACTCGCATGCAAAATTTCAATGCGCTGCGACAACTTTGACATCCGAGTGGCATTTGAGTGCCAGGTGTTAGCCTTACCTGCATTTTCGACCAAAAATGTCAAATCGCCGTAGGAGTCTCAGACTTTGCAGGACGACTCCTTAGGTCAAATGGAGCATTCTCAACGAAACATTTTTCACTTTGGAGCCAATGTTACAGTTGGATAATGGAGCCCATAGCTCCGCTCACAGAGGTGATCTGGGGTCAAGAACGGTGGAAACGTGACCTCCAGGTCAAGGTCTACTCGCATGCAAAATTTCAATGCGCTGCGACAACTTTGACATCCGAGTGGCATTTGAGTACCAGGTGTTAGCCTTACCTGCATTTTCGACCAAAAATGTCAAATCGCCGTAGGAGTCTCAGACTTTGCAGGACGACTCCTTAGGTCAAATGGAGCATTCTCAACGAAACATTTTTCACTTTGGAGCCAATGTTACAGTTGGATAATGGAGCCCATAGCTCCGCTCACAGAGGTGATCTGGGGTCAAGAACGGTGGAAACGTGACCTCCAGGTCAAGGTCTACTCGCATGCAAAATTTCAATGCGCTGCGACAACTTTGACATCCGAGTGGCATTTGAGTGCCAGGTGTTACCTGCATTTTCGACCAAAAATGTCAAATCGCCGTAGGAGTCTCAGACTTTGCAGGACGACTCCTTAGGTCAAATGGAGCATTCTCAACGAAACATTTTTCACTTTGGAGCCAATGTTACAGTTGGATAATGGAGCCCATAGCTCCGCTCACAGAGGTGATCTGGGGTCAAGAACGGTGGAAACGTGACCTCCAGGTCAAGGTCTACTCGCATGCAAAATTTCAATGCGCTGCGACAACTTTGACATCCGAGTGGCATTTGAGTGCCAGGTGCCTTACCTGCATTTTCGACCAAAAATGTCAAATCGCCGTAGGAGTCTCAGACTTTGCAGGACGACTCCTTAGGTCAAATGGAGCATTCTCAACGAAACATTTTTCACTTTGGAGCCAATGTTACAGTTGGATAATGGAGCCCATAGCTCCGCTCACAGAGGTGATCTGGGGTCAAGAACGGTGGAAACGTGACCTCCAGGTCAAGGTCTACTCGCATGCAAAATTTCAATGCGCTGCGACAACTTTGACATCCGAGTGGCATTTGAGTGCCAGGTGTTAGCCTTACCTGCATTTTCGACCAAAAATGTCAAATCGCCGTAGGAGTCTCAGACTTTGCAGGACGACTCCTTAGGTCAAATGGAGCATTCTCAACGAAACATTTTTCACTTTGGAGCCAATGTTACAGTTGGATAATGGAGCCCATAGCTCCGCTCACAGAGGTGATCTGGGGTCAAGAACGGTGGAAACGTGACCTCCAGGTCAAGGTCTACTCGCATGCAAAATTTCAATGCGCTGCGACAACTTTGACATCCGAGTGGCATTTGAGTGCCAGGTGTTAGCCTTACCTGCATTTTCGACCAAAAATGTCAAATCGCCGTAGGAGTCTCAGACTTTGCAGGACGACTCCTTAGGTCAAATGGAGCATTCTCAACGAAACATTTTTCACTTTGGAGCCAATGTTACAGTTGGATAATGGAGCCCATAGCTCCGCTCACAGAGGTGATCTGGGGTCAAGAACGGTGGAAACGTGACCTCCAGGTCAAGGTCTACTCGCATGCAAAATTTCAATGCGCTGCGACAACTTTGACATCCGAGTGGCATTTGAGTGCCAGGTGTTAGCCTTACCTGCATTTTCGACCAAAAATGTCAAATCGCCGTAGGAGTCTCAGACTTTGCAGGACGACTCCTTAGGTCAAATGGAGCATTCTCAACGAAACATTTTTCACTTTGGAGCCAATGTTACAGTTGGATAATGGAGCCCATAGCTCCGCTCACAGAGGTGATCTGGGGTCAAGAACGGTGGAAACGTGACCTCCAGGTCAAGGTCTACTCGCATGCAAAATTTCAATGCGCTGCGACAACTTTGACATCCGAGTGGCATTTGAGTGCCAGGTGTTACCTGCATTTTCGACCAAAAATGTCAAATCGCCGTAGGAGTCTCAGACTTTGCAGGACGACTCCTTAGGTCAAATGGAGCATTCTCAACGAAACATTTTTCACTTTGGAGCCAATGTTACAGTTGGATAATGGAGCCCATAGCTCCGCTCACAGAGGTGATCTGGGGTCAAGAACGGTGGAAACGTGACCTCCAGGTCAAGGTCTACTCGCATGCAAAATTTCAATGCGCTGCGACAACTTTGACATCCGAGTGGCATTTGAGTGCCAGGTGTTAGCCTTACCTGCATTTTCGACCAAAAATGTCAAATCGCCGTAGGAGTCTCAGACTTTGCAGGACGACTCCTTAGGTCAAATGGAGCATTCTCAACGAAACATTTTTCACTTTGGAGCCAATGTTACAGTTGGATAATGGAGCCCATAGCTCCGCTCACAGAGGTGATCTGGGGTCAAGAACGGTGGAAACGTGACCTCCAGGTCAAGGTCTACTCGCATGCAAAATTTCAATGCGCTGCGACAACTTTGACATCCGAGTGGCATTTGAGTGCCAGGTGTTAGCCTTACCTGCATTTTCGACCAAAAATGTCAAATCGCCGTAGGAGTCTCAGACTTTGCAGGACGACTCCTTAGGTCAAATGGAGCATTCTCAACGAAACATTTTTCACTTTGGAGCCAATGTTACAGTTGGATAATGGAGCCCATAGCTCCGCTCACAGAGGTGATCTGGGGTCAAGAACGGTGGAAACGTGACCTCCAGGTCAAGGTCTACTCGCATGCAAAATTTCAATGCGCTGCGACAACTTTGACATCCGAGTGGCATTTGAGTGCCAGGTGTTAGCCTTACCTGCATTTTCGACCAAAAATGTCAAATCGCCGTAGGAGTCTCAGACTTTGCAGGACGACTCCTTAGGTCAAATGGAGCATTCTCAACGAAACATTTTTCACTTTGGAGCCAATGTTACAGTTGGATAATGGAGCCCATAGCTCCGCTCACAGAGGTGATCTGGGGTCAAGAACGGTGGAAACGTGACCTCCAGGTCAAGGTCTACTCGCATGCAAAATTTCAATGCGCTGCGACAACTTTGACATCCGAGTGGCATTTGAGTGCCAGGTGTTACCTGCATTTTCGACCAAAAATGTCAAATCGCCGTAGGAGTCTCAGACTTTGCAGGACGACTCCTTAGGTCAAATGGAGCATTCTCAACGAAACATTTTTCACTTTGGAGCCAATGTTACAGTTGGATAATGGAGCCCATAGCTCCGCTCACAGAGGTGATCTGGGGTCAAGAACGGTGGAAACGTGACCTCCAGGTCAAGGTCTACTCGCATGCAAAATTTCAATGCGCTGCGACAACTTTGACATCCGAGTGGCATTTGAGTGCCAGGTGTTAGCCTTACCTGCATTTTCGACCAAAAATGTCAAATCGCCGTAGGAGTCTCAGACTTTGCAGGACGACTCCTTAGGTCAAATGGAGCATTCTCAACGAAACATTTTTCACTTTGGAGCTAATGTTACAGTTGGATAATGGAGCCCATAGCTCCGCTCACAGAGGTGATCTGGGGTCAAGAACGGTGGAAACGTGACCTCCAGGTCAAGGTCTACTCGCATGCAAAATTTCAATGCGCTGCGACAACTTTGACATCCGAGTGGCATTTGAGTGCCAGGTGTTAGCCTTACCTGCATTTTCGACCAAAAATGTCAAATCGCCGTAGGAGTCTCAGACTTTGCAGGACGACTCCTTAGGTCAAATGGAGCATTCTCAACGAAACATTTTTCACTTTGGAGCCAATGTTACAGTTGGATAATGGAGCCCATAGCTCCGCTCACAGAGGTGATCTGGGGTCAAGAACGGTGGAAACGTGACCTCCAGGTCAAGGTCTACTCGCATGCAAAATTTCAATGCGCTGCGACAACTTTGACATCCGAGTGGCATTTGAGTGCCAGGTGTTAGCCTTACCTGCATTTTCGACCAAAAATGTCAAATCGCCGTAGGAGTCTCAGACTTTGCAGGACGACTCCTTAGGTCAAATGGAGCATTCTCAACGAAACATTTTTCACTTTGGAGCCAATGTTACAGTTGGATAATGGAGCCCATAGCTCCGCTCACAGAGGTGATCTGGGGTCAAGAACGGTGGAAACGTGACCTCCAGGTCAAGGTCTACTCGCATGCAAAATTTCAATGCGCTGCGACAACTTTGACATCCGAGTGGCATTTGAGTGCCAGGTGTTAGCCTTACCTGCATTTTCGACCAAAAATGTCAAATCGCCGTAGGAGTCTCAGACTTTGCAGGACGACTCCTTAGGTCAAATGGAGCATTCTCAACGAAACATTTTTCACTTTGGAGCCAATGTTACGGTTGGATAATGGAGCCCATAGCTCCGCTCACAGAGGTGATCTGGGTTCAAGAACGGTGGAAACGTGACCTCCAGGTCAAGGTCTAATCGCATGCAAAATTTCAATGCGCTGCGACAACTTTGACATCCGAGTGGCATTTGAGTGCCAGGTGTTAGCCTTACCTGCATTTTCGACCAAAAATGTCAAATCGCCGTAGGAGTCTCAGACTTTGCAGGACGACTCCTTAGGTCAAATGGAGCATTCTCAACGAAACATTTTTCACTTTGGAGCCAATGTTACGGTTGGATAATGGAGCCCATAGCTCCGCTCACAGAGGTGATCTGGGGTCAAGAACGGTGGAAACGTGACCTCCAGGTCAAGGTCTAATCGCATGCAAAATTTCAATGCGCTGCGACAACTTTGACATCCGAGTGGCATTTGAGTGCCAGGTGTTAGCCTTACCTGCATTTTCGACCAAAAATGTCAAATCGCCGTAGGAGTCTCAGACTTTGCAGGACGACTCCTTAGGTCAAATGGAGCATTCTCAACGAAACATTTTTCACTTTGGAGCCAATGTTACGGTTGGATAATGGAGCCCATAGCTCCGCTCACAGAGGTGATCTGGGTTCAAGAACGGTGGAAACGTGACCTCCAGGTCAAGGTCTAATCGCATGCAAAATTTCAATGCGCTGCGACAACTTTGACATCCGAGTGGCATTTGAGTGCCAGGTGTTAGCCTTACCTGCATTTTCGACCAAAAATGTCAAATCGCCGTAGGAGTCTCAGACTTTGCAGGACGACTCCTTAGGTCAAATGGAGCATTCTCAACGAAACATTTTTCACTTTGGAGCCAATGTTACAGTTGGATAATGGAGCCCATAGCTCCGCTCACAGAGGTGATCTGGGGTCAAGAACGGTGGAAACGTGACCTCCAGGTCAAGGTCTACTCGCATGCAAAATTTCAATGCGCTGCGACAACTTTGACATCCGAGTGGCATTTGAGTGCCAGGTGTTAGCCTTACCTGCATTTTCGACCAAAAATGTCAAATCGCCGTAGGAGTCTCAGACTTTGCAGGACGACTCCTTAGGTCAAATGGAGCATTCTCAACGAAACATTTTTCACTTTGGAGCCAATGTTACAGTTGGATAATGGAGCCCATAGCTCCGCTCACAGAGGTGATCTGGGGTCAAGAACGGTGGAAACGTGACCTCCAGGTCAAGGTCTAATCGCATGCAAAATTTCAATGCGCTGCGACAACTTTGACATCCGAGTGGCATTTGAGTGCCAGGTGTTAGCCTTACCTGCATTTTCGACCAAAAATGTCAAATCGCCGTAGGAGTCTCAGACTTTGCAGGACGACTCCTTAGGTCAAATGGAGCATTCTCAACGAAACATTTTTCACTTTGGAGCCAATGTTACAGTTGGATAATGGAGCCCATAGCTCCGCTCACAGAGGTGATCTGGGGTCAAGAACGGTGGAAACGTGACCTCCAGGTCAAGGTCTACTCGCATGCAAAATTTCAATGCGCTGCGACAACTTTGACATCCGAGTGGCATTTGAGTGCCAGGTGTTAGCCTTACCTGCATTTTCGACCAAAAATGTCAAATCGCCGTAGGAGTCTCAGACTTTGCAGGACGACTCCTTAGGTCAAATGGAGCATTCTCAACGAAACATTTTTCACTTTGGAGCCAATGTTACAGTTGGATAATGGAGCCCATAGCTCCGCTCACAGAGGTGATCTGGGGTCAAGAACGGTGGAAACGTGACCTCCAGGTCAAGGTCTACTCGCATGCAAAATTTCAATGCGCTGCGACAACTTTGACATCCGAGTGGCATTTGAGTGCCAGGTGTTAGCCTTACCTGCATTTTCGACCAAAAATGTCAAATCGCCGTAGGAGTCTCAGACTTTGCAGGACGACTCCTTAGGTCAAATGGAGCATTCTCAACGAAACATTTTTCACTTTGGAGCCAATGTTACGGTTGGATAATGGAGCCCATAGCTCCGCTCACAGAGGTGATCTGGGGTCAAGAACGGTGGAAACGTGACCTCCAGGTCAAGGTCTAATCGCATGCAAAATTTCAATGCGCTGCGACAACTTTGACATCCGAGTGGCATTTGAGTGCCAGGTGTTAGCCTTACCTGCATTTTCGACCAAAAATGTCAAATCGCCGTAGGAGTCTCAGACTTTGCAGGACGACTCCTTAGGTCAAATGGAGCATTCTCAACGAAACATTTTTCACTTTGGAGCCAATGTTACAGTTGGATAATGGAGCCCATAGCTCCGCTCACAGAGGTGATCTGGGGTCAAGAACGGTGGAAACGTGACCTCCAGGTCAAGGTCTACTCGCATGCAAAATTTCAATGCGCTGCGACAACTTTGACATCCGAGTGGCATTTGAGTGCCAGGTGTTAGCCTTACCTGCATTTTCGACCAAAAATGTCAAATCGCCGTAGGAGTCTCAGACTTTGCAGGACGACTCCTTAGGTCAAATGGAGCATTCTCAACGAAACATTTTTCACTTTGGAGCCAATGTTACAGTTGGATAATGGAGCCCATAGCTCCGCTCACAGAGGTGATCTGGGGTCAAGAACGGTGGAAACGTGACCTCCAGGTCAAGGTCTACTCGCATGCAAAATTTCAATGCGCTGCGACAACTTTGACATCCGAGTGGCATTTGAGTGCCAGGTGTTAGCCTTACCTGCATTTTCGACCAAAAATGTCAAATCGCCGTAGGAGTCTCAGACTTTGCAGGACGACTCCTTAGGTCAAATGGAGCATTCTCAACGAAACATTTTTCACTTTGGAGCCAATGTTACAGTTGGATAATGGAGCCCATAGCTCCGCTCACAGAGGTGATCTGGGGTCAAGAACGGCGGAAACGTGACCTCCAGGTCAAGGTCTACTCGCATGCAAAATTTCAATGCGCTGCGACAACTTTGACATCCGAGTGGCATTTGAGTACCAGGTGTTAGCCTTACCTGCATTTTCGACCAAAAATATCAAATCGCCGTAGGAGTCTCAGACTTTGCAGGACGACTCCTTAGGTCAAATGGAGCATTCTCAACGAAACATTTTTCACTTTGGAGCCAATGTTACAGTTGGATAATGGAGCCCATAGCTCCGCTCACAGAGGTGATCTGGGGTCAAGAACGGTGGAAACGTGACCTCCAGGTCAAGGTCTACTCGCATGCAAAATTTCAATGCGCTGCGACAACTTTGACATCCGAGTGGCATTTGAGTGCCAGGTGTTAGCCTTACCTGCATTTTCGACCAAAAATGTCAAATCGCCGTAGGAGTCTCAGACTTTGCAGGACGACTCCTTAGGTCAAATGGAGCATTCTCAACGAAACATTTTTCACTTTGGAGCCAATGTTACAGTTGGATAATGGAGCCCATAGCTCCGCTCACAGAGGTGATCTGGGGTCAAGAACGGTGGAAACGTGACCTCCAGGTCAAGGTCTACTCGCATGCAAAATTTCAATGCGCTGTGACAACTTTGACATCCGAGTGGCATTTGAGTGCCAGGTGTCGACCAAAAATGTCAAATCGCCGTAGGAGTCTCAGACTTTGCAGGACGACTCCTTAGGTCAAATGGAGCATTCTCAACGAAACATTTTTCACTTTGGAGCCAATGTTACAGTTGGATAATGGAGCCCATAGCTCCGCTCACAGAGGTGATCTGGGGTCAAGAACGGTGGAAACGTGACCTCCAGGTCAAGGCTTACTCGCATGCAAAATTTCAATGCGCTGCGACAACTTTGACATCCGAGTGGCATTTGAGTGCCAGGTGTTAGCCTTACCTGCATTTTCGACCAAAAATGTCAAATCGCCGTAGGAGTCTCAGACTTTGCAGGACGACTCCTTAGGTCAAATGGAGCATTCTCAACGAAACATTTTTCACTTTGGAGCCAATGTTACAGTTGGATAATGGAGCCCATAGCTCCGCTCACAGAGGTGATCTGGGGTCAAGAACGGTGGAAACGTGACCTCCAGGTCAAGGTCTACTCGCATGCAAAATTTCAATGCGCTGCGACAACTTTGACATCCGAGTGGCATTTGAGTGCCAGGTGTTAGCCTTACCTGCATTTTCGACCAAAAATGTCAAATCGCCGTAGGAGTCTCAGACTTTGCAGGACGACTCCTTAGGTCAAATGGAGCATTCTCAACGAAACATTTTTCACTTTGGAGCCAATGTTACAGTTGGATAATGGAGCCCATAGCTCCACTCACAGAGGTGATCTGGGGTCAAGAATGGTGGAAACGTGACCTCCAGGTCAAGGTCTACTCGCATGCAAAATTTCAATGCGCTGCGACAACTTTGACATCCGAGTGGCATTTGAGTGCCAGGTGTTAGCCTTACCTGCATTTTCGACCAAAAATGTCAAATCGCCGTAGGAGTCTCAGACTTTGCAGGACGACTCCTTAGGTCAAATGGAGCATTCTCAACGAAACATTTTTCACTTTGGAGCCAATGTTACGGTTGGATAATGGAGCCCATAGCTCCGCTCACAGAGGTGATCTGGGGTCAAGAACGGTGGAAACGTGACCTCCAGGTCAAGGTCTAATCGCATGCAAAATTTCAATGCGCTGCGACAACTTTGACATCCGAGTGGCATTTGAGTACCAGGTGTTAGCCTTACCTGCATTTTCGACCAAAAATGTCAAATCGCCGTAGGAGTCTCAGACTTTGCAGGACGACTCCTTAGGTCAAATGGAGCATTCTCAACGAAACATTTTTCACTTTGGAGCCAATGTTACAGTTGGATAATGGAGCCCATAGCTCCGCTCACAGAGGTGATCTGGGGTCAAGAACGGTGGAAACGTGACCTCCAGGTCAAGGTCTACTCGCATGCAAAATTTCAATGCGCTGCGACAACTTTGACATCCGAGTGGCATTTGAGTGCCAGGTGTTAGCCTTACCTGCATTTTCGACCAAAAATGTCAAATCGCCGTAGGAGTCTCAGACTTTGCAGGACGACTCCTTAGGTCAAATGGAGCATTCTCAACGAAACATTTTTCACTTTGGAGCCAATGTTACAGTTGGATAATGGAGCCCATAGCTCCGCTCACAGAGGTGATCTGGGGTCAAGAACGGTGGAAACGTGACCTCCAGGTCAAGGTCTACTCGCATGCAAAATTTCAATGCGCTGCGACAACTTTGACATCCGAGTGGCATTTGAGTGCCAGGTGTTAGTTAGCCTTACCTGCATTTTCGACCAAAAATGTCAAATCGCCGTAGGAGTCTCAGACTTTGCAGGACGACTCCTTAGGTCAAATGGAGCATTCTCAACGAAACATTTTTCACTTTGGAGCCGATGTTACAGTTGGATAATGGAGCCCATAGCTCCGCTCACAGAGGTGATCTGGGGTCAAGAACGGTGGAAACGTGACCTCCAGGTCAAGGTCTACTCGCATGCAAAATTTCAATGCGCTGTGACAACTTTGACATCCGAGTGGCATTTGAGTGCCAGGTGTTAGCCTTCTTACCTGCATTTTCGACCAAAAATGTCAAATCGCCGTAGGAGTCTCAGACTTTGCAGGACGACTCCTTAGGTCAAATGGAGCATTCTCAACGAAACATTTTTCACTTTGGAGCCAATGTTACAGTTGGATAATGGAGCCCATAGCTCCGCTCACAGAGGTGATCTGGGGTCAAGAACGGTGGAAACGTGACCTCCAGGTCAAGGTCTACTCGCATGCAAAATTTCAATGCGCTGCGACAACTTTGACATCCGAGTGGCATTTGAGTGCCAGGTGTTAGCCTTACCTGCATTTTCGACCAAAAATGTCAAATCGCCGTAGGAGTCTCAGACTTTGCAGGACGACTCCTTAGGTCAAATGGAGCATTCTCAACGAAACATTTTTCACTTTGGAGCCAATGTTACAGTTGGATAATGGAGCCCATAGCTCCGCTCACAGAGGTGATCTGGGGTCAAGAACGGTGGAAACGTGACCTCCAGGTCAAGGTCTACTCGCATGCAAAATTTCAATGCGCTGCGACAACTTTGACATCCGAGTGGCATTTGAGTGCCAGGTGTTAGCCTTACCTGCATTTTCGACCAAAAATGTCAAATCGCCGTAGGAGTCTCAGACTTTGCAGGACGACTCCTTAGGTCAAATGGAGCATTCTCAACGAAACATTTTTCACTTTGGAGCCAATGTTACAGTTGGATAATGGAGCCCATAGCTCCGCTGACAGAGGTGATCTGGGGTCAAGAACGGTGGAAACGTGACCTCCAGGTCAAGGTCTACTCGCATGCAAAATTTCAATGCGCTGCGACAACTTTGACATCCGAGTGGCATTTGAGTGCCAGGTGTTAGCCTTACCTGCATTTTCGACCAAAAATGTCAAATCGCCGTAGGAGTCTCAGACTTTGCAGGACGACTCCTTAGGTCAAATGGAGCATTCTCAACGAAACATTTTTCACTTTGGAGCCAATGTTACAGTTGGATAATGGAGCCCATAGCTCCGCTCACAGAGGTGATCTGGGGTCAAGAACGGTGGAAACGTGACCTCCAGGTCAAGGTCTACTCGCATGCAAAATTTCAATGCGCTGCGACAACTTTGACATCCGAGTGGCATTTGAGTACCAGGTGTTAGCCTTACCTGCATTTTCGACCAAAAATGTCAAATCGCCGTAGGAGTCTCAGACTTTGCAGGACGACTCCTTAGGTCAAATGGAGCATTCTCAACGAAACATTTTTCACTTTGGAGCCAATGTTACAGTTGGATAATGGAGCCCATAGCTCCGCTCACAGAGGTGATCTGGGGTCAAGAACGGTGGAAACGTGACCTCCAGGTCAAGGTCTACTCGCATGCAAAATTTCAATGCGCTGCGACAACTTTGACATCCGAGTGGCATTTGAGTGCCAGGTGTTAGCCTTACCTGCATTTTCGACCAAAAATGTCAAATCGCCGTAGGAGTCTCAGACTTTGCAGGACGACTCCTTAGGTCAAATGGAGCATTCTCAACGAAACATTTTTCACTTTGGAGCCGATGTTACAGTTGGATAATGGAGCCCATAGCTCCGCTCACAGAGGTGATCTGGGGTCAAGAACGGTGGAAACGTGACCTCCAGGTCAAGGTCTACTCGCATGCAAATTTCAATGCGCTGCGACAACTTTGACATCCGAGTGGCATTTGAGTGCCAGGTGTTAGCCTTACCTGCATTTTCGACCAAAAATGTCAAATCGCCGTAGGAGTCTCAGACTTTGCAGGACGACTCCTTAGGTCAAATGGAGCATTCTCAACGAAACATTTTTCACTTTGGAGCCAATGTTACAGTTGGATAATGGAGCCCATAGCTCCGCTGACAGAGGTGATCTGGGGTCAAGAACGGTGGAAACGTGACCTCCAGGTCAAGGTCTACTCGCATGCAAAATTTCAATGCGCTGCGACAACTTTGACATCCGAGTGGCATTTGAGTGCCAGGTGTTAGCCTTACCTGCATTTTCGACCAAAAATGTCAAATCGCCGTAGGAGTCTCAGACTTTGCAGGACGACTCCTTAGGTCAAATGGAGCATTCTCAACGAAACATTTTTCACTTTGGAGCCGATGTTACAGTTGGATAATGGAGCCCATAGCTCCGCTCACAGAGGTGATCTGGGGTCAAGAACGGTGGAAACGTGACCTCCAGGTCAAGGTCTACTCGCATGCAAAATTTCAATGCGCTGCGACAACTTTGACATCCGAGTGGCATTTGAGTGCCAGGTGTTAGCCTTACCTGCATTTTCGACCAAAAATGTCAAATCGCCGTAGGAGTCTCAGACTTTGCAGGACGACTCCTTAGGTCAAATGGAGCATTCTCAACGAAACATTTTTCACTTTGGAGCCAATGTTACAGTTGGATAATGGAGCCCATAGCTCCGCTCACAGAGGTGATCTGGGGTCAAGAACGGTGGAAACGTGACCTCCAGGTCAAGGTCTACTCGCATGCAAAATTTCAATGCGCTGCGACAACTTTGACATCCGAGTGGCATTTGAGTGCCAGGTGTTAGCCTTACCTGCATTTTCGACCAAAAATGTCAAATCGCCGTAGGAGTCTCAGACTTTGCAGGACGACTCCTTAGGTCAAATGGAGCATTCTCAACGAAACATTTTTCACTTTGGAGCCAATGTTACAGTTGGATAATGGAGCCCATAGCTCCGCTCACAGAGGTGATCTGGGGTCAAGAACGGTGGAAACGTGACCTCCAGGTCAAGGTCTACTCGCATGCAAAATTTCAATGCGCTGCGACAACTTTGACATCCGAGTGGCATTTGAGTACCAGGTGTTAGCCTTACCTGCATTTTCGACCAAAAATGTCAAATCGCCGTAGGAGTCTCAGACTTTGCAGGACGACTCCTTAGGTCAAATGGAGCATTCTCAACGAAACATTTTTCACTTTGGAGCCAATGTTACAGTTGGATAATGGAGCCCATAGCTCCGCTCACAGAGGTGATCTGGGGTCAAGAACGGTGGAAACGTGACCTCCAGGTCAAGGTCTACTCGCATGCAAAATTTCAATGCGCTGCGACAACTTTGACATCCGAGTGGCATTTGAGTGCCAGGTGTTAGCCTTACCTGCATTTTCGACCAAAAATGTCAAATCGCCGTAGGAG
This sequence comes from Haliotis rufescens, assembly GCF_023055435.1. Lineage (NCBI taxonomy): Eukaryota > Metazoa > Mollusca > Gastropoda > Lepetellida > Haliotidae > Haliotis > Haliotis rufescens. Next base: position 49,540 of record NW_025963860.1, read on the forward strand.
TCTCAGACTTTGCAGGACGACTCCTTAGGTCAAATGGAGCATTCTCAACGAAACATTTTTCACTTTGGAGCCAATGTTACAGTTGGATAATGGAGCCCATAGCTCCGCTGACAGAGGTGATCTGGGGTCAAGAACGGTGGAAACGTGACCTCCAGGTCAAGGTCTACTCGCATGCAAAATTTCAATGCGCTGCGACAACTTTGACATCCGAGTGGCATTTGAGTGCCAGGTGTTAGCCTTACCTGCATTTTCGACCAAAAATGTCAAATCGCCGTAGGAGTCTCAGACTTTGCAGGACGACTCCTTAGGTCAAATGGAGCATTCTCAACGAAACATTTTTCACTTTGGAGCCAATGTTACAGTTGGATAATGGAGCCCATAGCTCCGCTCACAGAGGTGATCTGGGGTCAAGAACGGTGGAAACGTGACCTCCAGGTCAAGGTCTACTCGCATGCAAAATTTCAATGCGCTGCGACAACTTTGACATCCGAGTGGCATTTGAGTACCAGGTGTTAGCCTTACCTGCATTTTCGACCAAAAATGTCAAATCGCCGTAGGAGTCTCAGACTTTGCAGGACGACTCCTTAGGTCAAATGGAGCATTCTCAACGAAACATTTTTCACTTTGGAGCCAATGTTACAGTTGGATAATGGAGCCCATAGCTCCGCTCACAGAGGTGATCTGGGGTCAAGAACGGTGGAAACGTGACCTCCAGGTCAAGGTCTACTCGCATGCAAAATTTCAATGCGCTGCGACAACTTTGACATCCGAGTGGCATTTGAGTGCCAGGTGTTAGCCTTACCTGCATTTTCGACCAAAAATGTCAAATCGCCGTAGGAGTCTCAGACTTTGCAGGACGACTCCTTAGGTCAAATGGAGCATTCTCAACGAAACATTTTTCACTTTGGAGCCGATGTTACAGTTGGATAATGGAGCCCATAGCTCCGCTCACAGAGGTGATCTGGGGTCAAGAACGGTGGAAACGTGACCTCCAGGTCAAGGTCTACTCGCATGCAAATTTCAATGCGCTGCGACAACTTTGACATCCGAGTGGCATTTGAGTGCCAGGTGTTAGCCTTACCTGCATTTTCGACCAAAAATGTCAAATCGCCGTAGGAGTCTCAGACTTTGCAGGACGACTCCTTAGGTCAAATGGAGCATTCTCAACGAAACATTTTTCACTTTGGAGCCAATGTTACAGTTGGATAATGGAGCCCATAGCTCCGCTGACAGAGGTGATCTGGGGTCAAGAACGGTGGAAACGTGACCTCCAGGTCAAGGTCTACTCGCATGCAAAATTTCAATGCGCTGCGACAACTTTGACATCCGAGTGGCATTTGAGTGCCAGGTGTTAGCCTTACCTGCATTTTCGACCAAAAATGTCAAATCGCCGTAGGAGTCTCAGACTTTGCAGGACGACTCCTTAGGTCAAATGGAGCATTCTCAACGAAACATTTTTCACTTTGGAGCCGATGTTACAGTTGGATAATGGAGCCCATAGCTCCGCTCACAGAGGTGATCTGGGGTCAAGAACGGTGGAAACGTGACCTCCAGGTCAAGGTCTACTCGCATGCAAAATTTCAATGCGCTGCGACAACTTTGACATCCGAGTGGCATTTGAGTGCCAGGTGTTAGCCTTACCTGCATTTTCGACCAAAAATGTCAAATCGCCGTAGGAGTCTCAGACTTTGCAGGACGACTCCTTAGGTCAAATGGAGCATTCTCAACGAAACATTTTTCACTTTGGAGCCAATGTTACAGTTGGATAATGGAGCCCATAGCTCCGCTCACAGAGGTGATCTGGGGTCAAGAACGGTGGAAACGTGACCTCCAGGTCAAGGTCTACTCGCATGCAAAATTTCAATGCGCTGCGACAACTTTGACATCCGAGTGGCATTTGAGTGCCAGGTGTTAGCCTTACCTGCATTTTCGACCAAAAATGTCAAATCGCCGTAGGAGTCTCAGACTTTGCAGGACGACTCCTTAGGTCAAATGGAGCATTCTCAACGAAACATTTTTCACTTTGGAGCCAATGTTACAGTTGGATAATGGAGCCCATAGCTCCGCTCACAGAGGTGATCTGGGGTCAAGAACGGTGGAAACGTGACCTCCAGGTCAAGGTCTACTCGCATGCAAAATTTCAATGCGCTGCGACAACTTTGACATCCGAGTGGCATTTGAGTACCAGGTGTTAGCCTTACCTGCATTTTCGACCAAAAATGTCAAATCGCCGTAGGAGTCTCAGACTTTGCAGGACGACTCCTTAGGTCAAATGGAGCATTCTCAACGAAACATTTTTCACTTTGGAGCCAATGTTACAGTTGGATAATGGAGCCCATAGCTCCGCTCACAGAGGTGATCTGGGGTCAAGAACGGTGGAAACGTGACCTCCAGGTCAAGGTCTACTCGCATGCAAAATTTCAATGCGCTGCGACAACTTTGACATCCGAGTGGCATTTGAGTGCCAGGTGTTAGCCTTACCTGCATTTTCGACCAAAAATGTCAAATCGCCGTAGGAGTCTCAGACTTTGCAGGACGACTCCTTAGGTCAAATGGAGCATTCTCAACGAAACATTTTTCACTTTGGAGCCAATGTTACAGTTGGATAATGGAGCCCATAGCTCCGCTCACAGAGGTGATCTGGGGTCAAGAACGGTGGAAACGTGACCTCCAGGTCAAGGTCTACTCGCATGCAAAATTTCAATGCGCTGCGACAACTTTGACATCCGAGTGGCATTTGAGTGCCAGGTGTTAGCCTTACCTGCATTTTCGACCAAAAATGTCAAATCGCCGTAGGAGTCTCAGACTTTGCAGGACGACTCCTTAGGTCAAATGGAGCATTCTCAACGAAACATTTTTCACTTTGGAGCCAATGTTACAGTTGGATAATGGAGCCCATAGCTCCGCTCACAGAGGTGATCTGGGGTCAAGAACGGTGGAAACGTGACCTCCAGGTCAAGGTCTACTCGCATGCAAGATTTCAATGCGCTGCGACAACTTTGACATCCGAGTGGCATTTGAGTGCCAGGTGTTAGTTAGCCTTACCTGCATTTTCGACCAAAAATGTCAAATCGCCGTAGGAGTCTCAGACTTTGCAGGACGACTCCTTAGGTCAAATGGAGCATTCTCAACGAAACATTTTTCACTTTGGAGCCGATGTTACAGTTGGATAATGGAGCCCATAGCTCCGCTCACAGAGGTGATCTGGGGTCAAGAACGGTGGAAACGTGACCTCCAGGTCAAGGTCTACTCGCATGCAAAATTTCAATGCGCTGCGACAACTTTGACATCCGAGTGGCATTTGAGTGCCAGGTGTTAGCCTTCTTACCTGCATTTTCGACCAAAAATGTCAAATCGCCGTAGGAGTCTCAGACTTTGCAGGACGACTCCTTAGGTCAAATGGAGCATTCTCAACGAAACATTTTTCACTTTGGAGCCAATGTTACAGTTGGATAATGGAGCCCATAGCTCCGCTCACAGAGGTGATCTGGGGTCAAGAACGGTGGAAACGTGACCTCCAGGTCAAGGTCTACTCGCATGCAAAATTTCAATGCGCTGCGACAACTTTGACATCCGAGTGGCATTTGAGTGCCAGGTGTTAGCCTTACCTGCATTTTCGACCAAAATGTCAAATCGCCGTAGGAGTCTCAGACTTTGCAGGACGACTCCTTAGGTCAAATGGAGCATTCTCAACGAAACATTTTTCACTTTGGAGCCAATGTTACAGTTGGATAATGGAGCCCATAGCTCCGCTCACAGAGGTGATCTGGGGTCAAGAACGGTGGAAACGTGACCTCCAGGTCAAGGTCTACTCGCATGCAAAATTTCAATGCGCTGCGACAACTTTGACATCCGAGTGGCATTTGAGTGCCAGGTGTTAGCCTTACCTGCATTTTCGACCAAAAATGTCAAATCGCCGTAGGAGTCTCAGACTTTGCAGGACGACTCCTTAGGTCAAATGGAGCATTCTCAACGAAACATTTTTCACTTTGGAGCCAATGTTACAGTTGGATAATGGAGCCCATAGCTCCGCTCACAGAGGTGATCTGGGGTCAAGAACGGTGGAAACGTGACCTCCAGGTCAAGGTCTACTCGCATGCAAAATTTCAATGCGCTGCGACAACTTTGACATCCGAGTGGCATTTGAGTGCCAGGTGTTAGCCTTACCTGCATTTTCGACCAAAAATGTCAAATCGCCGTAGGAGTCTCAGACTTTGCAGGACGACTCCTTAGGTCAAATGGAGCATTCTCAACGAAACATTTTTCACTTTGGAGCCGATGTTACAGTTGGATAATGGAGCCCATAGCTCCGCTGACAGAGGTGATCTGGGGTCAAGAACGGTGGAAACGTGACCTCCAGGTCAAGGTCTACTCGCATGCAAAATTTCAATGCGCTGCGACAACTTTGACATCCGAGTGGCATTTGAGTGCCAGGTGTTAGCCTTACCTGCATTTTCGACCAAAAATGTCAAATCGCCGTAGGAGTCTCAGACTTTGCAGGACGACTCCTTAGGTCAAATGGAGCATTCTCAACGAAACATTTTTCACTTTGGAGCCAATGTTACAGTTGGATAATGGAGCCCATAGCTCCGCTGACAGAGGTGATCTGGGGTCAAGAACGGTGGAAACGTGACCTCCAGGTCAAGGTCTAATCGCATGCAAAATTTCAATGCGCTGCGACAACTTTGACATCCGAGTGGCATTTGAGTACCAGGTGTTAGCCTTACCTGCATTTTCGACCAAAAATGTCAAATCGCCGTAGGAGTCTCAGACTTTGCAGGACGACTCCTTAGGTCAAATGGAGCATTCTCAACGAAACATTTTTCACTTTGGAGCCAATGTTACAGTTGGATAATGGAGCCCATAGCTCCGCTCACAGAGGTGATCTGGGGTCAAGAACGGTGGAAACGTGACCTCCAGGTCAAGGTCTACTCGCATGCAAAATTTCAATGCGCTGCGACAACTTTGACATCCGAGTGGCATTTGAGTGCCAGGTGTTAGCCTTACCTGCATTTTCGACCAAAAATGTCAAATCGCCGTAGGAGTCTCAGACTTTGCAGGACGACTCCTTAGGTCAAATGGAGCATTCTCAACGAAACATTTTTCACTTTGGAGCCGATGTTACAGTTGGATAATGGAGCCCATAGCTCCGCTCACAGAGGTGATCTGGGGTCAAGAACGGTGGAAACGTGACCTCCAGGTCAAGGTCTACTCGCATGCAAAATTTCAATGCGCTGCGACAACTTTGACATCCGAGTGGCATTTGAGTGCCAGGTGTTAGCCTTACCTGCATTTTCGACCAAAAATGTCAAATCGCCGTAGGAGTCTCAGACTTTGCAGGACGACTCCTTAGGTCAAATGGAGCATTCTCAACGAAACATTTTTCACTTTGGAGCCAATGTTACAGTTGGATAATGGAGCCCATAGCTCCGCTCACAGAGGTGATCTGGGGTCAAGAACGGTGGAAACGTGACCTCCAGGTCAAGGTCTACTCGCATGCAAAATTTCAATGCGCTGCGACAACTTTGACATCCGAGTGGCATTTGAGTGCCAGGTGTTAGCCTTACCTGCATTTTCGACCAAAAATGTCAAATCGCCGTAGGAGTCTCAGACTTTGCAGGACGACTCCTTAGGTCAAATGGAGCATTCTCAACGAAACATTTTTCACTTTGGAGCCAATGTTACAGTTGGATAATGGAGCCCATAGCTCCGCTCACAGAGGTGATCTGGGGTCAAGAACGGTGGAAACGTGACCTCCAGGTCAAGGTCTACTCGCATGCAAAATTTCAATGCGCTGCGACAACTTTGACATCCGAGTGGCATTTGAGTGCCAGGTGTTAGCCTTACCTGCATTTTCGACCAAAAATGTCAAATCGCCGTAGGAGTCTCAGACTTTGCAGGACGACTCCTTAGGTCAAATGGAGCATTCTCAACGAAACATTTTTCACTTTGGAGCCGATGTTACAGTTGGATAATGGAGCCCATAGCTCCGCTCACAGAGGTGATCTGGGGTCAAGAACGGTGGAAACGTGACCTCCAGGTCAAGGTCTACTCGCATGCAAAATTTCAATGCGCTGCGACAACTTTGACATCCGAGTGGCATTTGAGTGCCAGGTGTTAGCCTTACCTGCATTTTCGACCAAAAATGTCAAATCGCCGTAGGAGTCTCAGACTTTGCAGGACGACTCCTTAGGTCAAATGGAGCATTCTCAACGAAACATTTTTCACTTTGGAGCCAATGTTACAGTTGGATAATGGAGCCCATAGCTCCGCTCACAGAGGTGATCTGGGGTCAAGAACGGTGGAAACGTGACCTCCAGGTCAAGGTCTACTCGCATGCAAAATTTCAATGCGCTGCGACAACTTTGACATCCGAGTGGCATTTGAGTGCCAGGTGTTAGCCTTACCTGCATTTTCGACCAAAAATGTCAAATCGCCGTAGGAGTCTCAGACTTTGCAGGACGACTCCTTAGGTCAAATGGAGCATTCTCAACGAAACATTTTTCACTTTGGAGCCAATGTTACAGTTGGATAATGGAGCCCATAGCTCCGCTCACAGAGGTGATCTGGGGTCAAGAACGGTGGAAACGTGACCTCCAGGTCAAGGTCTACTCGCATGCAAGATTTCAATGCGCTGCGACAACTTTGACATCCGAGTGGCATTTGAGTGCCAGGTGTTAGTTAGCCTTACCTGCATTTTCGACCAAAAATGTCAAATCGCCGTAGGAGTCTCAGACTTTGCAGGACGACTCCTTAGGTCAAATGGAGCATTCTCAACGAAACATTTTTCACTTTGGAGCCGATGTTACAGTTGGATAATGGAGCCCATAGCTCCGCTCACAGAGGTGATCTGGGGTCAAGAACGGTGGAAACGTGACCTCCAGGTCAAGGTCTACTCGCATGCAAAATTTCAATGCGCTGCGACAACTTTGACATCCGAGTGGCATTTGAGTGCCAGGTGTTAGCCTTCTTACCTGCATTTTCGACCAAAAATGTCAAATCGCCGTAGGAGTCTCAGACTTTGCAGGACGACTCCTTAGGTCAAATGGAGCATTCTCAACGAAACATTTTTCACTTTGGAGCCAATGTTACAGTTGGATAATGGAGCCCATAGCTCCGCTCACAGAGGTGATCTGGGGTCAAGAACGGTGGAAACGTGACCTCCAGGTCAAGGTCTACTCGCATGCAAAATTTCAATGCGCTGCGACAACTTTGACATCCGAGTGGCATTTGAGTGCCAGGTGTTAGCCTTACCTGCATTTTCGACCAAAATGTCAAATCGCCGTAGGAGTCTCAGACTTTGCAGGACGACTCCTTAGGTCAAATGGAGCATTCTCAACGAAACATTTTTCACTTTGGAGCCAGTGTTACAGTTGGATAATGGAGCCCATAGCTCCGCTCACAGAGGTGATCTGGGGTCAAGAACGGTGGAAACGTGACCTCCAGGTCAAGGTCTACTCGCATGCAAAATTTCAATGCGCTGCGACAACTTTGACATCCGAGTGGCATTTGAGTGCCAGGTGTTAGCCTTACCTGCATTTTCGACCAAAAATGTCAAATCGCCGTAGGAGTCTCAGACTTTGCAGGACGACTCCTTAGGTCAAATGGAGCATTCTCAACGAAACATTTTTCACTTTGGAGCCAATGTTACAGTTGGATAATGGAGCCCATAGCTCCGCTCACAGAGGTGATCTGGGGTCAAGAACGGTGGAAACGTGACCTCCAGGTCAAGGTCTAATCGCATGCAAAATTTCAATGCGCTGCGACAACTTTGACATCCGAGTGGCATTTGAGTACCAGGTGTTAGCCTTACCTGCATTTTCGACCAAAAATGTCAAATCGCCGTAGGAGTCTCAGACTTTGCAGGACGACTCCTTAGGTCAAATGGAGCATTCTCAACGAAACATTTTTCACTTTGGAGCCAATGTTACAGTTGGATAATGGAGCCCATAGCTCCGCTCACAGAGGTGATCTGGGGTCAAGAACGGTGGAAACGTGACCTCCAGGTCAAGGTCTACTCGCATGCAAAATTTCAATGCGCTGCGACAACTTTGACATCCGAGTGGCATTTGAGTGCCAGGTGTTAGCCTTACCTGCATTTTCGACCAAAAATGTCAAATCGCCGTAGGAGTCTCAGACTTTGCAGGACGACTCCTTAGGTCAAATGGAGCATTCTCAACGAAACATTTTTCACTTTGGAGCCGATGTTACAGTTGGATAATGGAGCCCATAGCTCCGCTCACAGAGGTGATCTGGGGTCAAGAACGGTGGAAACGTGACCTCCAGGTCAAGGTCTACTCGCATGCAAAATTTCAATGCGCTGCGACAACTTTGACATCCGAGTGGCATTTGAGTGCCAGGTGTTAGCCTTACCTGCATTTTCGACCAAAAATGTCAAATCGCCGTAGGAGTCTCAGACTTTGCAGGACGACTCCTTAGGTCAAATGGAGCATTCTCAACGAAACATTTTTCACTTTGGAGCCAATGTTACAGTTGGATAATGGAGCCCATAGCTCCGCTCACAGAGGTGATCTGGGGTCAAGAACGGTGGAAACGTGACCTCCAGGTCAAGGTCTACTCGCATGCAAAATTTCAATGCGCTGCGACAACTTTGACATCCGAGTGGCATTTGAGTGCCAGGTGTTAGCCTTACCTGCATTTTCGACCAAAAATGTCAAATCGCCGTAGGAGTCTCAGACTTTGCAGGACGACTCCTTAGGTCAAATGGAGCATTCTCAACGAAACATTTTTCACTTTGGAGCCAATGTTACAGTTGGATAATGGAGCCCATAGCTCCGCTCACAGAGGTGATCTGGGGTCAAGAACGGTGGAAACGTGACCTCCAGGTCAAGGTCTACTCGCATGCAAAATTTCATTGCGCTGCGACAACTTTGACATCCGAGTGGCATTTGAGTGCCAGGTGTTAGCCTTACCTGCATTTTCGACCAAAAATGTCAAATCGCCGTAGGAGTCTCAGACTTTGCAGGACGACTCCTTAGGTCAAATGGAGCATTCTCAACGAAACATTTTTCACTTTGGAGCCAATGTTACAGTTGGATAATGGAGCCCATAGCTCCGCTCACAGAGGTGATCTGGGGTCAAGAACGGTGGAAACGTGACCTCCAGGTTAAGGTCTACTCGCATGCAAGATTTCAATGCGCTGCGACAACTTTGACATCCAAGTGGCATTTGAGTGCCAGGTGTTAGCCTTACCTGCATTTTCGACCAAAAATGTCAAATCGCCGTAGGAGTCTCAGACTTTGCAGGACGACTCCTTAGGTCAAATGGAGCATTCTCAACGAAACATTTTTCACTTTGGAGCCAATGTTACAGTTGGATAATGGAGCCCATAGCTCCGCTCACAGAGGTGATCTGGGGTCAAGAACGGTGGAAACGTGACCTCCAGGTTAAGGTCTACTCGCATGCAAGATTTCAATGCGCTGCGACAACTTTGACATCCGAGTGGCATTTGAGTGCCAGGTGTTAGCCTTACCTGCATTTTCGACCAAAAATGTCAAATCGCCGTAGGAGTCTCAGACTTTGCAGGACGACTCCTTAGGTCAAATGGAGCATTCTCAACGAAACATTTTTCACTTTGGAGCCGATGTTACAGTTGGATAATGGAGCCCATAGCTCCGCTCACAGAGGTGATCTGGGGTCAAGAACGGTGGAAACGTGACCTCCAGGTCAAGGTCTACTCGCATGCAAAATTTCAATGCGCTGCGACAACTTTGACATCCGAGTGGCATTTGAGTGCCAGGTGTTAGCCTTACCTGCATTTTCGACCAAAAATGTCAAATCGCCGTAGGAGTCTCAGACTTTGCAGGACGACTCCTTAGGTCAAATGGAGCATTCTCAACGAAACATTTTTCACTTTGGAGCCAATGTTACAGTTGGATAATGGAGCCCATAGCTCCGCTCACAGAGGTGATCTGGGGTCAAGAACGGTGGAAACGTGACCTCCAGGTCAAGGTCTACTCGCATGCAAAATTTCAATGCGCTGCGACAACTTTGACATCCGAGTGGCATTTGAGTGCCAGGTGTTAGCCTTACCTGCATTTTCGACCAAAATGTCAAATCGCCGTAGGAGTCTCCGACTTTGCAGGACGACTCCTTAGGTCAAATGGAGCATTCTCAACGAAACATTTTTCACTTTGGAGCCAATGTTACAGTTGGATAATGGAGCCCATAGCTCCGCTCACAGAGGTGATCTGGGGTCAAGAACGGTGGAAACGTGACCTCCAGGTCAAGGTCTACTCGCATGCAAAATTTCAATGCGCTGCGACAACTTTGACATCCGAGTGGCATTTGAGTGCCAGGTGTTAGCCTTACCTGCATTTTCGACCAAAAATGTCAAATCGCCGTAGGAGTCTCAGACTTTGCAGGACGACTCCTTAGGTCAAATGGAGCATTCTCAACGAAACATTTTTCACTTTGGAGCCAATGTTACAGTTGGATAATGGAGCCCATAGCTCCGCTCACAGAGGTGATCTGGGGTCAAGAACGGTGGAAACGTGACCTCCAGGTCAAGGTCTACTCGCATGCAAAATTTCAATGCGCTGCGACAACTTTGACATCCGAGTGGCATTTGAGTGCCAGGTGTTAGCCTTACCTGCATTTTCGACCAAAAATGTCAAATCGCCGTAGGAGTCTCAGACTTTGCAGGACGACTCCTTAGGTCAAATGGAGCATTCTCAACGAAACATTTTTCACTTTGGAGCCAATGTTACAGTTGGATAATGGAGCCCATAGCTCCGCTCACAGAGGTGATCTGGGGTCAAGAACGGTGGAAACGTGACCTCCAGGTCAAGGTCTACTCGCATGCAAAATTTCAATGCGCTGCGACAACTTTGACATCCGAGTGGCATTTGAGTGCCAGGTGTTAGCCTTACCTGCATTTTCGACCAAAAATGTCAAATCGCCGTAGGAGTCTCAGACTTTGCAGGACGACTCCTTAGGTCAAATGGAGCATTCTCAACGAAACATTTTTCACTTTGGAGCCAATGTTACAGTTGGATAATGGAGCCCATAGCTCCGCTGACAGAGGTGATCTGGGGTCAAGAACGGTGGAAACGTGACCTCCAGGTCAAGGTCTACTCGCATGCAAAATTTCAATGCGCTGCGACAACTTTGACATCCGAGTGGCATTTGAGTACCAGGTGTTAGCCTTACCTGCATTTTCGACCAAAAATGTCAAATCGCCGTAGGAGTCTCAGACTTTGCAGGACGACTCCTTAGGTCAAATGGAGCATTCTCAACGAAACATTTTTCACTTTGGAGCCAATGTTACAGTTGGATAATGGAGCCCATAGCTCCGCTCACAGAGGTGATCTGGGGTCAAGAACGGTGGAAACGTGACCTCCAGGTCAAGGTCTACTCGCATGCAAAATTTCAATGCGCTGCGACAACTTTGACATCCGAGTGGCATTTGAGTGCCAGGTGTTAGCCTTACCTGCATTTTCGACCAAAAATGTCAAATCGCCGTAGGAGTCTCAGACTTTGCAGGACGACTCCTTAGGTCAAATGGAGCATTCTCAACGAAACATTTTTCACTTTGGAGCCGATGTTACAGTTGGATAATGGAGCCCATAGCTCCGCTCACAGAGGTGATCTGGGGTCAAGAACGGTGGAAACGTGACCTCCAGGTCAAGGTCTACTCGCATGCAAAATTTCAATGCGCTGCGACAACTTTGACATCCGAGTGGCATTTGAGTGCCAGGTGTTAGCCTTACCTGCATTTTCGACCAAAAATGTCAAATCGCCGTAGGAGTCTCAGACTTTGCAGGACGACTCCTTAGGTCAAATGGAGCATTCTCAACGAAACATTTTTCACTTTGGAGCCAATGTTACAGTTGGATAATGGAGCCCATAGCTCCGCTGACAGAGGTGATCTGGGGTCAAGAACGGTGGAAACGTGACCTCCAGGTCAAGGTCTACTCGCATGCAAAATTTCAATGCGCTGCGACAACTTTGACATCCGAGTGGCATTTGAGTACCAGGTGTTAGCCTTACCTGCATTTTCGACCAAAAATGTAAAATCGCCGTAGGAGTCTCAGACTTTGCAGGACGACTCCTTAGGTCAAATGGAGCATTCTCAACGAAACATTTTTCACTTTGGAGCCAATGTTACAGTTGGATAATGGAGCCCATAGCTCCGCTCACAGAGGTGATCTGGGGTCAAGAACGGTGGAAACGTGACCTCCAGGTCAAGGTCTACTCGCATGCAAAATTTCAATGCGCTGCGACAACTTTGACATCCGAGTGGCATTTGAGTACCAGGTGTTAGCCTTACCTGCATTTTCGACCAAAAATGTCAAATCGCCGTAGGAGTCTCAGACTTTGCAGGACGACTCCTTAGGTCAAATGGAGCATTCTCAACGAAACATTTTTCACTTTGGAGCCAATGTTACAGTTGGATAATGGAGCCCATAGCTCCGCTCACAGAGGTGATCTGGGGTCAAGAACGGTGGAAACGTGACCTCCAGGTCAAGGTCTACTCGCATGCAAAATTTCAATGCGCTGCGACAACTTTGACATCCGAGTGGCATTTGAGTGCCAGGTGTTAGCCTTACCTGCATTTTCGACCAAAAATGTCAAATCGCCGTAGGAGTCTCAGACTTTGCAGGACGACTCCTTAGGTCAAATGGAGCATTCTCAACGAAACATTTTTCACTTTGGAGCCAATGTTACAGTTGGATAATGGAGCCCATAGCTCCGCTCACAGAGGTGATCTGGGGTCAAGAACGGTGGAAACGTGACCTCCAGGTCAAGGTCTACTCGCATGCAAAATTTCAATGCGCTGCGACAACTTTGACATCCGAGTGGCATTTGAGTGCCAGGTGTTAGCCTTACCTGCATTTTCGACCAAAAATGTCAAATCGCCGTAGGAGTCTCAGACTTTGCAGGACGACTCCTTAGGTCAAATGGAGCATTCTCAACGAAACATTTTTCACTTTGGAGCCGATGTTACAGTTGGATAATGGAGCCCATAGCTCCGCTCACAGAGGTGATCTGGGGTCAAGAACGGTGGAAACGTGACCTCCAGGTCAAATTCACTCGCATGCAAAATTTCAATGCGCTGCGACAACTTTGACATCCGAGTGGCATTTGAGTGCCAGGTGTTAGCCTTACCTGCATTTTCGACCAAAAATGTCAAATCGCCGTAGGAGTCTCAGACTTTGCAGGACGACTCCTTAGGTCAAATGGAGCATTCTCAACGAAACATTTTTCACTTTGGAGCCAATGTTACAGTTGGATAATGGAGCCCATAGCTCCGCTCACAGAGGTGATCTGGGGTCAAGAACGGTGGAAACGTGACCCCCAGGTCAAGGTCTAATCGCATGCAAAATTTCAATGCGCTGCGACAACTTTGACATCCGAGTGGCATTTGAGTGCCAGGTGTTAGCCTTACCTGCATTTTCGACCAAAAATGTCAAATCGCCGTAGGAGTCTCAGACTTTGCAGGACGACTCCTTAGGTCAAATGGAGCATTCTCAACGAAACATTTTTCACTTTGGAGCCAATGTTACAGTTGGATAATGGAGCCCATAGCTCCGCTCACAGAGGTGATCTGGGGTCAAGAACGGTGGAAACGTGACCTCCAGGTCAAGGTCTGCTCGCATGCAAAATTTCAATGCGCTGCGACAACTTTGACATCCGAGTGGCATTTGAGTGCCAGGTGTTAGCCTTACCTGCATTTTCGACCAAAATGTCAAATCGCCGTAGGAGTCTCAGACTTTGCAGGACGACTCCTTAGGTCAAATGGAGCATTCTCAACGAAACATTTTTCACTTTGGAGCCAATGTTACAGTTGGATAATGGAGCCCATAGCTCCGCTCACAGAGGTGATCTGGGGTCAAGAACGGTGGAAACGTGACCTCCAGGTCAAGGTCTACTCGCATGCAAAATTTCAATGCGCTGCGACAACTTTGACATCCGAGTGGCATTTGAGTGCCAGGTGTTACCTGCATTTTCGACCAAAAATGTCAAATCGCCGTAGGAGTCTCAGACTTTGCAGGACGACTCCTTAGGTCAAATGGAGCATTCTCAACGAAACATTTTTCACTTTGGAGCCAATGTTACAGTTGGATAATGGTGCCCATAGCTCCGCTCACAGAGGTGATCTGGGGTCAAGAACGGTGGAAACGTGACCTCCAGGTCAAGGTCTACTCGCATGCAAAATTTCAATGCGCTGCGACAACTTTGACATCCGAGTGGCATTTGAGTGCCAGGTGCCTTACCTGCATTTTCGACCAAAAATGTCAAATCGCCGTAGGAGTCTCCGACTTTGCAGGACGACTCCTTTGGTCAAATGGAGCATTCTCAACGAAACATTTTTCACTTTGGAGCCAATGTTACAGTTGGATAATGGAGCCCATAGCTCCGCTCACAGAGGTGATCTGGGGTCAAGAACGGTGGAAACGTGACCTCCAGGTCAAGGTCTATTCGCATGCAAAATTTCAATGCGCTGCGACAACTTTGACATCCGAGTGGCATTTGAGTGCCAGGTGTTAGCCTTACCTGCATTTTCGACCAAAAATGTCAAATCGCCGTAGGAGTCTCAGACTTTGCAGGACGACTCCTTAGGTCAAATGGAGCATTCTCAACGAAACATTTTTCACTTTGGAGCCAATGTTACAGTTGGATAATGGAGCCCATAGCTCCGCTCACAGAGGTGATCTGGGGTCAAGAACGGTGGAAACGTGACCTCCAGGTCAAGGTCTACTCGCATGCAAAATTTCAATGCGCTGCGACAACTTTGACATCCGAGTGGCATTTGAGTGCCAGGTGTTAGCCTTACCTGCATTTTCGACCAAAAATGTCAAATCGCCGTAGGAGTCTCAGACTTTGCAGGACGACTCCTTAGGTCAAATGGAGCATTCTCAACGAAACATTTTTCATTTTGGAGCCGATGTTACAGTTGGATAATGGAGCCCATAGCTCCGCTCACAGAGGTGATCTGGGGTCAAGAACGGTGGAAACGTGACCTCCAGGTCAAGGTCTACTCGCATGCAAAATTTCAATGCGCTGCGACAACTTTGACATCCGAGTGGCATTTGAGTGCCAGGTGTTAGCCTTACCTGCATTTTCGACCAAAAATGTCAAATCGCCGTAGGAGTCTCAGACTTTGCAGGACGACTCCTTAGGTCAAATGGAGCATTCTAAACGAAACATTTTTCACTTTGGAGCCAATGTTACAGTTGGATAATGGAGCCCATAGCTCCGCTCACAGAGGTGATCTGGGGTCAAGAACGGTGGAAACGTGACCCCCAGGTCAAGGTCTAATCGCATGCAAAATTTCAATGCGCTGCGACAACTTTGACATCCGAGTGGCATTTGAGTGCCAGGTGTTAGCCTTACCTGCATTTTCGACCAAAAATGTCAAATCGCCGTAGGAGTCTCAGACTTTGCAGGACGACTCCTTAGGTCAAATGGAGCATTCTCAACGAAACATTTTTCACTTTGGAGCCAATGTTACAGTTGGATAATGGAGCCCATAGCTCCGCTCACAGAGGTGATCTGGGGTCAAGAACGGTGGAAACGTGACCTCCAGGTCAAGGTCTGCTCGCATGCAAAATTTCAATGCGCTGCGACAACTTTGACATCCGAGTGGCATTTGAGTGCCAGGTGTTAGCCTTACCTGCATTTTCGACCAAAAATGTCAAATCGCCGTAGGAGTCTCATACTTTGCAGGACGACTCCTTAGGTCAAATGGAGCATTCTCAACGAAACATTTTTCACCTTGGAGCCAATGTTACAGTTGGATAATGGAGCCCATAGCTCCGCTCACAGAGGTGATCTGGGGTCAAGAACGGTGGAAACGTGACCTCCAGGTCAAGGTCTACTCGCATGCAAAATTTCAATGCGCTGCGACAACTTTGACATCCGAGTGGCATTTGAGTGCCAGGTGTTAGCCTTACCTGCATTTTCGACCAAAATGTCAAATCGCCGTAGGAGTCTCAGACTTTGCAGGACGACTCCTTAGGTCAAATGGAGCATTCTCAACGAAACATTTTTCACTTTGGAGCCAATGTTACAGTTGGATAATGGAGCCCATAGCTCCGCTCACAGAGGTGATCTGGGGTCAAGAACGGTGGAAACGTGACCTCCAGGTCAAGGTCTACTCGCATGCAAAATTTCAATGCGCTGCGACAACTTTGACATCCGAGTGGCATTTGAGTGCCAGGTGTTACCTGCATTTTCGACCAAAAATGTCAAATCGCCGTAGGAGTCTCAGACTTTGCAGGACGACTCCTTAGGTCAAATGGAGCATTCTCAACGAAACATTTTTCACTTTGGAGCCAATGTTACAGTTGGATAATGGAGCCCATAGCTCCGCTCACAGAGGTGATCTGGGGTCAAGAACGGTGGAAACGTGACCTCCAGGTCAAGGTCTACTCGCATGCAAAATTTCAATGCGCTGCGACAACTTTGACATCCGAGTGGCATTTGAGTGCCAGGTGCCTTACCTGCATTTTCGACCAAAAATGTCAAATCGCCGTAGGAGTCTCCGACTTTGCAGGACGACTCCTTAGGTCAAATGGAGCATTCTCAACGAAACATTTTTCACTTTGGAGCCAATGTTACAGTTGGATAATGGAGCCCATAGCTCCGCTCACAGAGGTGATCTGGGGTCAAGAACGGTGGAAACGTGACCTCCAGGTCAAGGTCTACTCGCATGCAAAATTTCAATGCGCTGCGACAACTTTGACATTCGAGTGGCATTTGAGTGCCAGGTGTTAGCCTTACCTGCATTTTCGACCAAAAATGTCAAATCGCCGTAGGAGTCTCAGACTTTGCAGGACGACTCCTTAGGTCAAATGGAGCATTCTCAACGAAACATTTTTCACTTTGGAGCCAATGTTACAGTTGGATAATGGAGCCCATAGCTCCGCTCACAGAGGTGATCTGGGGTCAAGAACGGTGGAAACGTGACCTCCAGGTCAAGGTCTACTCGCATGCAAAATTTCAATGCGCTGCGACAACTTTGACATCCGAGTGGCATTTGAGTGCCAGGTGTTACCTGCATTTTCGACCAAAAATGTCAAATCGCCGTAGGAGTCTCAGACTTTGCAGGACGACTCCTTAGGTCAAATGGAGCATTCTCAACGAAACATTTTTCACTTTGGAGCCAATGTTACAGTTGGATAATGGAGCCCATAGCTCCGCTCACAGAGGTGATCTGGGGTCAAGAACGGTGGAAACGTGACCTCCAGGTCAAGGTCTACTCGCATGCAAAATTTCAATGCGCTGCGACAACTTTGACATCCGAGTGGCATTTGAGTGCCAGGTGTTAGCCTTACCTGCATTTTCGACCAAAAATGTCAAATCGCCGTAGGAGTCTCAGACTTTGCAGGACGACTCCTTAGGTCAAATGGAGCATTCTCAACGAAACATTTTTCACTTTGGAGCCAATGTTACAGTTGGATAATGGAGCCCATAGCTCCGCTCACAGAGGTGATCTGGGGTCAAGAACGGTGGAAACGTGACCCCCAGGTCAAGGTCTAATCGCATGCAAAATTTCAATGCGCTGCGACAACTTTGACATCCGAGTGGCATTTGAGTGCCAGGTGTTAGCCTTACCTGCATTTTCGACCAAAAATGTCAAATCGCCGTAGGAGTCTCCGACTTTGCAGGACGACTCCTTAGGTCAAATGGAGCATTCTCAACGAAACATTTTTCACTTTGGAGCCAATGTTACAGTTGGATAATGGAGCCCATAGCTCCGCTCACAGAGGTGATCTGGGGTCAAGAACGGTGGAAACGTGACCTCCAGGTCAAGGTCTATTCGCATGCAAAATTTCAATGCGCTGCGACAACTTTGACATCCGAGTGGCATTTGAGTGCCAGGTGTTAGCCTTACCTGCATTTTCGACCAAAAATGTCAAATCGCCGTAGGAGTCTCCGACTTTGCAGGACGACTCCTTAGGTCAAATGGAGCATTCTCAACGAAACATTTTTCACTTTGGAGCCAATGTTACAGTTGGATAATGGAGCCCATAGCTCCGCTCACAGAGGTGATCTGGGGTCAAGAACGGTGGAAACGTGACCTCCAGGTCAAGGTCTACTCGCATGCAAAATTTCAATGCGCTGCGACAACTTTGACATCCGAGTGGCATTTGAGTGCCAGGTGTTAGCCTTACCTGCATTTTCGACCAAAAATGTCAAATCGCCGTAGGAGTCTCAGACTTTGCAGGACGACTCCTTAGGTCAAATGGAGCATTCTCAACGAAACATTTTTCACTTTGGAGCCAATGTTACAGTTGGATAATGGAGCCCATAGCTCCGCTCACAGAGGTGATCTGGGGTCAAGAACGGTGGAAACGTGACCTCCAGGTCAAGGTCTACTCGCATGCAAAATTTCAATGCGCTGCGACAACTTTGACATCCGAGTGGCATTTGAGTGCCAGGTGTTAGCCTTACCTGCATTTTCGACCAAAAATGTCAAATCGCCGTAGGAGTCTCAGACTTTGCAGGACGACTCCTTAGGTCAAATGGAGCATTCTCAACGAAACATTTTTCACTTTGGAGCCAATGTTACAGTTGGATAATGGAGCCCATAGCTCCGCTCACAGAGGTGATCTGGGGTCAAGAACGGTGGAAACGTGACCTCCAGGTCAAGGTCTACTCGCATGCAAAATTTCAATGCGCTGCGACAACTTTGACATCCGAGTGGCATTTGAGTGCCAGGTGTTAGCCTTACCTGCATTTTCGACCAAAAATGTCAAATCGCCGTAGGAGTCTCAGACTTTGCAGGACGACTCCTTAGGTCAAATGGAGCATTCTCAACGAAACATTTTTCACTTTGGAGCCAATGTTACAGTTGGATAATGGAGCCCATAGCTCCGCTCACAGAGGTGATCTGGGGTCAAGAACGGTGGAAACGTGACCTCCAGGTCAAGGTCTACTCGCATGCAAAATTTCAATGCGCTGCGACAACTTTGACATCCGAGTGGCATTTGAGTGCCAGGTGTTAGCCTTACCTGCATTTTCGACCAAAATGTCAAATCGCCGTAGGAGTCTCAGACTTTGCAGGACGACTCCTTAGGTCAAATGGAGCATTCTCAACGAAACATTTTTCACTTTGGAGCCAATGTTACAGTTGGATAATGGAGCCCATAGCTCCGCTCACAGAGGTGATCTGGGGTCAAGAACGGTGGAAACGTGACCTCCAGGTCAAGGTCTACTCGCATGCAAGATTTCAATGCGCTGCGACAACTTTGACATCCGAGTGGCATTTGAGTGCCAGGTGTTAGTTAGCCTTACCTGCATTTTCGACCAAAAATGTCAAATCGCCGTAGGAGTCTCAGACTTTGCAGGACGACTCCTTAGGTCAAATGGAGCATTCTCAACGAAACATTTTTCACTTTGGAGCCGATGTTACAGTTGGATAATGGAGCCCATAGCTCCGCTCACAGAGGTGATCTGGGGTCAAGAACGGTGGAAACGTGACCTCCAGGTCAAGGTCTACTCGCATGCAAAATTTCAATGCGCTGCGACAACTTTGACATCCGAGTGGCATTTGAGTGCCAGGTGTTAGCCTTCTTACCTGCATTTTCGACCAAAAATGTCAAATCGCCGTAGGAGTCTCAGACTTTGCAGGACGACTCCTTAGGTCAAATGGAGCATTCTCAACGAAACATTTTTCACTTTGGAGCCAATGTTACAGTTGGATAATGGAGCCCATAGCTCCGCTCACAGAGGTGATCTGGGGTCAAGAACGGTGGAAACGTGACCTCCAGGTCAAGGTCTACTCGCATGCAAAATTTCAATGCGCTGCGACAACTTTGACATCCGAGTGGCATTTGAGTGCCAGGTGTTAGCCTTACCTGCATTTTCGACCAAAAATGTCAAATCGCCGTAGGAGTCTCAGACTTTGCAGGACGACTCCTTAGGTCAAATGGAGCATTCTCAACGAAACATTTTTCACTTTGGAGCCAATGTTACAGTTGGATAATGGAGCCCATAGCTCCGCTCACAGAGGTGATCTGGGATCAAGAACGGTGGAAACGTGACCTCCAGGTCAAGGTCTACTCGCATGCAAAATTTCAATGCGCTGCGACAACTTTGACATCCGAGTGGCATTTGAGTGCCAGGTGTTAGCCTTACCTGCATTTTCGACCAAAAATGTCAAATCGCCGTAGGAGTCTCAGACTTTGCAGGACGACTCCTTAGGTCAAATGGAGCATTCTCAACGAAACATTTTTCACTTTGGAGCCAATGTTACAGTTGGATAATGGAGCCCATAGCTCCGCTCACAGAGGTGATCTGGGGTCAAAACGGTGGAAACGTGACCTCCAGGTCAAGGTCTACTCGCATGCAAAATTTCAATGCGCTGCGACAACTTTGACATCCGAGTGGCATTTGAGTGCCAGGTGTTAGCCTTACCTGCATTTTCGACCAAAAATGTCAAATCGCCGTAGGAGTCTCAGACTTTGCAGGACGACTCCTTAGGTCAAATGGAGCATTCTCAACGAAACATTTTTCACTTTGGAGCCAATGTTACAGTTGGATAATGGAGCCCATAGCTCCGCTCACAGAGGTGATCTGGGGTCAAGAACGGTGGAAACGTGACCCCCAGGTCAAGGTCTACTCGCATGCAAAATTTCAATGCGCTGCGACAACTTTGACATCCGAGTGGCATTTGAGTGCCAGGTGTTAGCCTTACCTGCATTTTCGACCAAAATGTCAAATCGCCGTAGGAGTCTCCGACTTTGCAGGACGACTCCTTAGGTCAAATGGAGCATTCTCAACGAAACATTTTTCACTTTGGAGCCAATGTTACAGTTGGATAATGGAGCCCATAGCTCCGCTCACAGAGGTGATCATTTGAGTGCCAGGTGCCTTACCTGCATTTTCGACCAAAAATGTCAAATCGCCGTAGGAGTCTCAGACTTTGCAGGACGACTCCTTTGGTCAAATGGAGCATTCTCAACGAAACATTTTTCACTTTGGAGCCAATGTTACAGTTGGATAATGGAGCCCATAGCTCCGCTCACAGAGGTGATCTGGGGTCAAGAACGGTGGAAACGTGACCCCCAGGTCAAGGTCTAATCGCATGCAAAATTTCAATGCGCTGCGACAACTTTGACATCCGAGTGGCATTTGAGTGCCAGGTGTTAGCCTTACCTGCATTTTCGACCAAAAATGTCAAATCGCCGTAGGAGTCTCAGACTTTGCAGGACGACTCCTTAGGTCAAATGGAGCATTCTCAACGAAACATTTTTCACTTTGGAGCCAATGTTACAGTTGGATAATGGAGCCCATAGCTCCGCTCACAGAGGTGATCTGGGGTCAAGAACGGTGGAAACGTGACCTCCAGGTCAAGGTCTACTCGCATGCAAAATTTCAATGCGCTGCGACAACTTTGACATCCGAGTGGCATTTGAGTGCCAGGTGTTAGCCTTACCTGCATTTTCGACCAAAAATGTCAAATCGCCGTAGGAGTCTCCGACTTTGCAGGACGACTCCTTAGGTCAAATGGAGCATTCTCAACGAAACATTTTTCACTTTGGAGCCAATGTTACAGTTGGATAATGGAGCCCATAGCTCCGCTCACAGAGGTGATCTGGGGTCAAGAACGGTGGAAACGTGACCTCCAGGTCAAGGTCTACTCGCATGCAAAATTTCAATGCGCTGCGACAACTTTGACATCCGAGTGGCATTTGAGTGCCAGGTGTTAGCCTTACCTGCATTTTCGACCAAAAATGTCAAATCGCCGTAGGAGTCTCAGACTTTGCAGGACGACTCCTTAGGTCAAATGGAGCATTCTCAACGAAACATTTTTCACTTTGGAGCCAATGTTACAGTTGGATAATGGAGCCCATAGCTCCGCTCACAGAGGTGATCTGGGGTCAAGAACGGTGGAAACGTGACCTCCAGGTCAAGGTCTACTCGCATGCAAAATTTCAATGCGCTGCGACAACTTTGACATCCGAGTGGCATTTGAGTGCCAGGTGTTAGCCTTACCTGCATTTTCGACCAAAAATGTCAAATCGCCGTAGGAGTCTCAGACTTTGCAGGACGACTCCTTAGGTCAAATGGAGCATTCTCAACGAAACATTTTTCACTTTGGAGCCAATGTTACAGTTGGATAATGGAGCCCATAGCTCCGCTCACAGAGGTGATCTGGGGTCAAGAACGGTGGAAACGTGACCTCCAGGTCAAGGTCTACTCGCATGCAAAATTTCAATGCGCTGCGACAACTTTGACATCCGAGTGGCATTTGAGTGCCAGGTGTTAGCCTTACCTGCATTTTCGACCAAAAATGTCAAATCGCCGTAGGAGTCTCAGACTTTGCAGGACGACTCCTTAGGTCAAATGGAGCATTCTCAACGAAACATTTTTCACTTTGGAGCCAATGTTACAGTTGGATAATGGAGCCCATAGCTCCGCTCACAGAGGTGATCTGGGGTCAAGAACGGTGGAAACGTGACCTCCAGGTCAAGGTCTACTCGCATGCAAAATTTCAATGCGCTGCGACAACTTTGTCATCCGAGTGGCATTTGAGTGCCAGGTGTTAGCCTTACCTGCATTTTCGACCAAAAATGTCAAATCGCCGTAGGAGTCTCAGACTTTGCAGGACGACTCCTTAGGTCAAATGGAGCATTCTCAACGAAACATTTTTCACTTTGGAGCCAATGTTACAGTTGGATAATGGAGCCCATAGCTCCGCTCACAGAGGTGATCTGGGGTCAAGAACGGTGGAAACGTGACCTCCAGGTCAAGGTCTACTCGCATGCAAAATTTCAATGCGCTGCGACAACTTTGACATCCGAGTGGCATTTGAGTGCCAGGTGTTAGCCTTACCTGCATTTTCGACCAAAACTGTCAAATCGCCGTAGGAGTCTCAGACTTTGCAGGACGACTCCTTAGGTCAAATGGAGCATTCTCAACGAAACATTTTTCACTTTGGAGCCAATGTTACAGTTGGATAATGGAGCCCATAGCTCCGCTCACAGAGGTGATCTGGGGTCAAGAACGGTGGAAACGTGACCTCCAGGTCAAGGTCTACTCGCATGCAAAATTTCAATGCGCTGCGACAACTTTGACATCCGAGTGGCATTTGAGTGCCAGGTGTTAGCCTTACCTGCATTTTCGACCAAAAATGTCAAATCGCCGTAGGAGTCTCAGACTTTGCAGGACGACTCCTTAGGTCAAATGGAGCATTCTCAACGAAACATTTTTCACTTTGGAGCCAATGTTACAGTTGGATAATGGAGCCCATAGCTCCGCTCACAGAGGTGATCTGGGGTCAAGAACGGTGGAAACGTGACCTCCAGGTCAAGGTCTACTCGCATGCAAAATTTCAATGCGCTGCGACAACTTTGACATCCGAGTGGCATTTGAGTGCCAGGTGTTAGCCTTACCTGCATTTTCGACCAAAACTGTCAAATCGCCGTAGGAGTCTCAGACTTTGCAGGACGACTCCTTAGGTCAAATGGAGCATTCTCAACGAAACATTTTTCACTTTGGAGCCAATGTTACAGTTGGATAATGGAGCCCATAGCTCCGCTCACAGAGGTGATCTGGGGTCAAGAACGGTGGAAACGTGACCTCCAGGTCAAGGTCTACTCGCATGCAAAATTTCAATGCGCTGCGACAACTTTGACATCCGAGTGGCATTTGAGTGCCAGGTGTTAGCCTTACCTGCATTTTCGACCAAAAATGTCAAATCGCCGTAGGAGTCTCAGACTTTGCAGGACGACTCCTTAGGTCAAATGGAGCATTCTCAACGAAACATTTTTCACTTTGGAGCCAATGTTACAGTTGGATAATGGAGCCCATAGCTCCGCTCACAGAGGTGATCTGGGGTCAAGAACGGTGGAAACGTGACCTCCAGGTCAAGGTCTACTCGCATGCAAAATTTCAATGCGCTGCGACAATTTTGACATCCGAGTGGCATTTGAGTGCCAGGTGTTAGCCTTACCTGCATTTTCGACCAAAAATGTCAAATCGCCGTAGGAGTCTCAGACTTTGCAGGACGACTCCTTAGGTCAAATGGAGCATTCTCAACGAAACATTTTTCACTTTGGAGCCAATGTTACAGTTGGATAATGGAGCCCATAGCTCCGCTCACAGAGGTGATCTGGGGTCAAGAACGGTGGAAACGTGACCTCCAGGTCAAGGTCTACTCGCATGCAAAATTTCAATGCGCTGCGACAACTTTGACATCCGAGTGGCATTTGAGTGCCAGGTGTTAGCCTTACCTGCATTTTCGACCAAAAATGTCAAATCGCCGTAGGAGTCTCAGACTTTGCAGGACGACTCCTTAGGTCAAATGGAGCATTCTCAACGAAACATTTTTCACTTTGGAGCCAATGTTACAGTTGGATAATGGAGCCCATAGCTCCGCTCACAGAGGTGATCTGGGATCAAGAACGGTGGAAACGTGACCTCCAGGTCAAGGTCTACTCGCATGCAAAATTTCAATGCGCTGCGACAACTTTGACATCCGAGTGGCATTTGAGTGCCAGGTGTTAGCCTTACCTGCATTTTCGACCAAAAATGTCAAATCGCCGTAGGAGTCTCAGACTTTGCAGGACGACTCCTTAGGTCAAATGGAGCATTCTCAACGAAACATTTTTCACTTTGGAGCCAATGTTACAGTTGGATAATGGAGCCCATAGCTCCGCTCACAGAGGTGATCTGGGGTCAAGAACGGTGGAAACGTGACCTCCAGGTCAAGGTCTACTCGCATGCAAAATTTCAATGCGCTGCGACAACTTTGACATCCGAGTGGCATTTGAGTGCCAGGTGTTAGCCTTACCTGCATTTTCGACCAAAAATGTCAAATCGCCGTAGGAGTCTCCGACTTTGCAGGACGACTCCTTAGGTCAAATGGAGCATTCTCAACGAAACATTTTTCACTTTGGAGCCAATGTTACAGTTGGATAATGGAGCCCATAGCTCCGCTCACAGAGGTGATCTGGGGTCAAGAACGGTGGAAACGTGACCTCCAGGTCAAGGTCTACTCGCATGCAAAATTTCAATGCGCTGCGACAACTTTGACATCCGAGTGGCATTTGAGTGCCAGGTGTTAGCCTTACCTGCATTTTCGACCAAAAATGTCAAATCGCCGTAGGAGTCTCAGACTTTGCAGGACGACTCCTTAGGTCAAATGGAGCATTCTCAACGAAACATTTTTCACTTTGGAGCCAATGTTACAGTTGGATAATGGAGCCCATAGCTCCGCTCACAGAGGTGATCTGGGGTCAAGAACGGTGGAAACGTGACCTCCAGGTCAAGGTCTACTCGCATGCAAAATTTCAATGCGCTGCGACAACTTTGACATCCGAGTGGCATTTGAGTGCCAGGTGTTAGCCTTACCTGCATTTTCGACCAAAAATGTCAAATCGCCGTAGGAGTCTCAGACTTTGCAGGACGACTCCTTAGGTCAAATGGAGCATTCTCAACGAAACATTTTTCACTTTGGAGCCAATGTTACAGTTGGATAATGGAGCCCATAGCTCCGCTCACAGAGGTGATCTGGGGTCAAGAACGGTGGAAACGTGACCTCCAGGTCAAGGTCTACTCGCATGCAAAATTTCAATGCGCTGCGACAACTTTGACATCCGAGTGGCATTTGAGTGCCAGGTGTTAGCCTTACCTGCATTTTCGACCAAAAATGTCAAATCGCCGTAGGAGTCTCAGACTTTGCAGGACGACTCCTTAGGTCAAATGGAGCATTCTCAACGAAACATTTTTCACTTTGGAGCCAATGTTACAGTTGGATAATGGAGCCCATAGCTCCGCTCACAGAGGTGATCTGGGGTCAAGAACGGTGGAAACGTGACCTCCAGGTCAAGGTCTACTCGCATGCAAAATTTCAATGCGCTGCGACAACTTTGACATCCGAGTGGCATTTGAGTGCCAGGTGTTAGCCTTACCTGCATTTTCGACCAAAAATGTCAAATCGCCGTAGGAGTCTCAGACTTTGCAGGACGACTCCTTAGGTCAAATGGAGCATTCTCAACGAAACATTTTTCACTTTGGAGCCAATGTTACAGTTGGATAATGGAGCCCATAGCTCCGCTCACAGAGGTGATCTGGGGTCAAGAACGGTGGAAACGTGACCTCCAGGTCAAGGTCTACTCGCATGCAAAATTTCAATGCGCTGCGACAACTTTGACATCCGAGTGGCATTTGAGTGCCAGGTGTTAGCCTTACCTGCATTTTCGACCAAAAATGTCAAATCGCCGTAGGAGTCTCAGACTTTGCAGGACGACTCCTTAGGTCAAATGGAGCATTCTCAACGAAACATTTTTCACTTTGGAGCCAATGTTACAGTTGGATAATGGAGCCCATAGCTCCGCTCACAGAGGTGATCTGGGGTCAAGAACGGTGGAAACGTGACCTCCAGGTCAAGGTCTACTCGCATGCAAAATTTCAATGCGCTGCGACAACTTTGACATCCGAGTGGCATTTGAGTGCCAGGTGTTAGCCTTACCTGCATTTTCGACCAAAAATGTCAAATCGCCGTAGGAGTCTCAGACTTTGCAGGACGACTCCTTAGGTCAAATGGAGCATTCTCAACGAAACATTTTTCACTTTGGAGCCAATGTTACAGTTGGATAATGGAGCCCATAGCTCCGCTCACAGAGGTGATCTGGGGTCAAGAACGGTGGAAACGTGACCTCCAGGTCAAGGTCTACTCGCATGCAAAATTTCAATGCGCTGCGACAACTTTGACATCCGAGTGGCATTTGAGTGCCAGGTGTTAGCCTTACCTGCATTTTCGACCAAAAATGTCAAATCGCCGTAGGAGTCTCAGACTTTGCAGGACGACTCCTTAGGTCAAATGGAGCATTCTCAACGAAACATTGTTCACTTTGGAGCCAATGTTACAGTTGGATAATGGAGCCCATAGCTCCGCTCACAGAGGCGATCTGGGGTCAAGAACGGTGAAAACGTGACCTCCAGGTCAAGGTCTACTCGCATGCAAAATTTCAATGCGCTGCGACAACTTTGACATCCGAGTGGCATTTGAGTGCCAGGTGTTAGCCTTACCTGCATTTTCGACCAAAAATGTCAAATCGCCGTAGGAGTCTCAGACTTTGCAGGACGACTCCTTAGGTCAAATGGAGCATTCTCAACGAAACATTTTTCACTTTGGAGCTAATGTTACAGTTGGATAATGGAGCCCATAGCTCCGCTCACAGAGGTGATCTGGGGTCAAGAACGGTGGAAACGTGACCTCCAGGTCAAGGTCTACTCGCATGCAAAATGTCAATGCGCTGCGACAACTTTGACATCAGAGTGGCATTTGAGTGCCAGCCTTACCTGCATTTTCGACCAAAAATTTCAAATCGCCGTAGGAGTCTCAGACTTTGCAGGACGACTCCTTAGGTCAAATGGAGCATTCTCAACGAAACATTTTTCACTTTGGAGCCAATGTTACAGTTGGATAATGGAGCCCATAGCTCCGCTCACAGAGGTGATCTGGGGTCAAGAACGGTGGAAACGTGACCTCCAGGTCAAGGTCTACTCGCATGCAAAATTTCAATGCGCTGCGACAACTTTGACATCCGAGTGGCATTTGAGTGCCAGGTGTTAACCCTTACCTGCATTTTCGACCAAAAATGTCAAATCGCCGTAGGAGTCTCAGACTTTGCAGGACGACTCCTTAGGTCAAATGGAGCATTCTCAACGAAACATTTTTCACTTTGGAGCCAATGTTACAGTTGGATAATGGAGCCCATAGCTCCGCTCACAGAGGTGATCTGGGGTCAAGAACGGTGGAAACGTGACCTCCAGGTCAAGGTCTACTCGCATGCAAAATTTCAATGCGCTGCGACAACTTTGACATCCGAGTGGCATTTGAGTGCCAGGTGTTAACCCTTACCTGCATTTTCGACCAAAAATGTCAAATCGCCGTAGGAGTCTCAGACTTTGCAGGACGACTCCTTAGGTCAAATGGAGCATTCTCAACGAAACATTTTTCACTTTGGAGCCAATGTTACAGTTGGATAATGGAGCCCATAGCTCCGCTCACAGAGGTGATCTGGGGTCAAGAACGGTGGAAACGTGACCTCCAGGTCAAGGTCTACTCGCATGTAAAATTTCAATGCGCTGCGACAACTTTGACATCCGAGTGGCATTTGAGTGCCAAGCCTTACCTGCATTTTCGACCAAAAATGTCAAATCGCCGTAGGAGTCTCAGACTTTGCAGGACGACTCCTTAGGTCAAATGGAGCATTCTCAACGAAACATTTTTCACTTTGGAGCCAATGTTACAGTTGGATAATGGAGCCCATAGCTCCGCTCACAGAGGTGATCTGGGGTCAAGAACGGTGGAAACGTGACCTCCAGGTCAAGGTCTACTCGCATGCAAAATGTCAATGCGCTGCGACAACTTTGACATCCGAGTGGCATTTGAGTGCCAGCCTTACCTGCATTTTCGACCAAAAATTTCAAATCGCCGTAGGAGTCTCAGACTTTGCAGGACGACTCCTTAGGTCAAATGGAGCATTCTCAACGAAACATTTTTCACTTTGGAGCCAATGTTACAGTTGGATAATGGAGCCCATAGCTCCGCTCACAGAGGTGATCTGGGGTCAAGAACGGTGGAAACGTGACCTCCAGGTCAAGGTCTACTCGCATGCAAAATTTCAATGCGCTGCGACAACTTTGACATCCGAGTGGCATTTGAGTGCCAGGTGTTAACCCTTACCTGCATTTTCGACCAAAAATGTCAAATCGCCGTAGGAGTCTCCGACTTTGCAGGACGACTCCTTAGGTCAAATGGAGCATTCTCAACGAAACATTTTTCACTTTGGAGCCAATGTTACAGTTGCATAATGGAGCCCATAGCTCCGCTCACAGAGGTGATCTGGGGTCAAGAACGGTGGAAACGTGACCTCCAGGTCAAGGTCTACTCGCATGCAAAATTTCAATGCGCTGCGACAACTTTGACATCCGAGTGGCATTTGAGTGCCAGGTGTTAGCCTTACCTGCATTTTCGACCAAAAATGTCAAATCGCCGTAGGAGTCTCAGACTTTGCAGGACGACTCCTTAGGTCAAATGGAGCATTCTCAACGAAACATTGTTCACTTTGGAGCCAATGTTACAGTTGGATAATGGAGCCCATAGCTCCGCTCACAGAGGCGATCTGGGGTCAAGAACGGTGAAAACGTGACCTCAAGGTCAAGGTCTACTCGCATGCAAAATTTCAATGCGCTGCGACAACTTTGACATCCGAGTGGCATTTGAGTGCCAGGTGTTAGCCTTACCTGCATTTTCGACCAAAAATGTCAAATCGCCGTAGGAGTCTCAGACTTTGCAGGACGACTCCTTAGGTCAAATGGAGCATTCTCAACGAAACATTTTTCACTTTGGAGCCAATGTTACAGTTGGATAATGGGGCCCATAGCTCCGCTCACAGAGGTGATCTGGGGTCAAGAACGGTGGAAACGTGACCTCCAGGTCAAGGTCTACTCGCATGCAAAATTTCAATGCGCTGCGACAACTTTGACATCAGAGTGGCATTTGAGTGCCAGCCTTACCTGCATTTTCGACCAAAAATGTCAAATCGCCGTAGGAGTCTCCGACTTTGCAGGACGACTCCTTAGGTCAAATGGAGCATTCTCAACGAAACATTTTTCACTTTGGAGCCAATGTTACAGTTGAATAATGGAGCCCATAGCTCCGCTCACAGAGGTGATCTGGGGTCAAGAACGGTGGAAACGTGACCTCCAGGTCAAGGTCTACTCGCATGCAAAATGTCAATGCGCTGCGACAACTTTGACATCAGAGTGGCATTTGAGTGTCAGCCTTACCTGCATTTTCGACCAAAAATGTAAAATCGCCGTAGGAGTCTCAGACTTTGCAGGACGACTCCTTAGGTCAAATGGAGCATTCTCAACGAAACATTTTTCATTTTGGAGCCAATGTTACAGTTGGATAATGGAGCCCATAGCTCTGCTCACAGAGGTGATCTGGGGTCAAGAACGGTGGAAACGTGACCTCCAGGTCAAGGTCTACTCGCATGCAAAATTTCAATGCGCTGCGACAACTTTGACATCCGAGTGGCATTTGAGTGCCAGGTGTTAACCCTTACCTGCATTTTCGACCAAAAATGTCAAATCGCCGTAGGAGTCTCAGACTTTGCAGGACGACTCCTTAGGTCAAATGGAGCATTCTCAACGAAACATTTTTCACTTTGGAGCCAATGTTACAGTTGGATAATGGAGCCCATAGCTCCGCTCACAGAGGTGATCTGGGGTCAAGAACGGTGGAAACGTGACCTCCAGGTCAAGGTCTACTCGCATGCAAAATTTCAATGCGCTGCGACAACTTTGACATCCGAGTGGCATTTGAGTGCCAGGTGTTAACCCTTACCTGCATTTTCGACCAAAAATTTCAAATCGCCGTAGGAGTCTCAGACTTTGCAGGACGACTCCTTAGGTCAAATGGAGCATTCTCAACGAAACATTTTTCACTTTGGAGCCAATGTTACAGTTGGATAATGGAGCCCATAGCTCCGCTCACAGAGGTGATCTGGGGTCAAGAACGGTGGAAACGTGACCTCCAGGTCAAGGTCTACTCGCATGCAAAATTTCAATGCGCTGCGACAACTTTGACATCCGAGTGGCATTTGAGTGCCAGGTGTTAACCCTTACCTGCATTTTCGACCAAAAATGTCAAATCGCCGTAGGAGTCTCAGACTTTGCAGGACGACTCCTTAGGTCAAATGGAGCATTCTCAACGAAACATTTTTCGCTTTGGAGCCAATGTTACAGTTGGATAATGGAGCCCATAGCTCCGCTCACAGAGGTGATCTGGGGTCAAGAACGGTGGAAACGTGACCTCCAGGTCAAGGTCTACTCGCATGCAAAATTTCAATGCGCTGCGACAACTTTGACATCCGAGTGTCATTTGAGTGCCAGGTGTTACCCCTTACCTGCATTTTCGACCAAAAATGTAAAATCGCCGTAGGAGTCTCAGACTTTGCAGGACGACTCCTTAGGTCAAATGGAGCATTCTCAACGAAACATTTTTCACTTTGGAGCCAATGTTACAGTTGGATAATGGAGCCCATAGCTCCGCTCACAGAGGTGATCTGGGGTCAAGAACGGTGGAAACGTGACCTCCAGGTCAAGGTCTACTCGCATGTAAAATTTCAATGCGCTGCGACAACTTTGACATCCGAGTGGCATTTGAGTGCCAGGTGTTAGCCTTACCTGCATTTTCGACCAAAAATGTCAAATCGCCGTAGGAGTCTCAGACTTTGCAGGACGACTCCTTAGGTCAAATGGAGCATTCTCAACGAAACATTTTTCACTTTGGAGCCAATGTTACAGTTGGATAATGGAGCCCATAGCTCCGCTCACAGAGGTGATCTGGGGTCAAGAACGGTGGAAACGTGACCTCCAGGTCAAGGTCTACTCGCATGCAAAATTCCAATGCGCTGCGACAACTTTGACATCCGAGTGGCATTTGAGTGCCAGGTGTTAGCCTTACCTGCATTTTCGACCAAAAATGTCAAATCGCCGTAGGAGTCTCAGACTTTGCAGGACGACTCCTTAGGTCAAATGGAGCATTCTCAACGAAACATTTTTCACTTTGGAGCCAATGTTACAGTTGGATAATGGAGCCCATAGCTCCGCTCACAGAGGTGATCTGGGGTCAAGAACGGTGGAAACGTGACCTCCAGGTCAAGGTCTACTCGCATGCAAAATTTCAATGCGCTGCGACAACTTTGACATCCGAGTGGCATTTGAGTGCCAGGTGTTAGCCTTACCTGCATTTTCGACCAAAAATGTCAAATCGCCGTAGGAGTCTCAGACTTTGCAGGACGACTCCTTAGGTCAAATGGAGCATTCTCAACGAAACATTTTTCACTTTGGAGCCAATGTTACAGTTGGATAATGGAGCCCATAGCTTCGCTCACAGAGGTGATCTGGGGTCAAGAACGGTGGAAACGTGACCTCCAGGTCAAGGTCTACTCGCATGCAAAATTTCAATGCGCTGCGACAACTTTGACATCCGAGTGGCATTTGAGTGCCAGGTGTTAGCCTTACCTGCATTTTCGACCAAAAATGTCAAATCGCCGTAGGAGTCTCAGACTTTGCAGGACGACTCCTTAGGTCAAATGGAGCATTCTCAACGAAACATTTTTCACTTTGGAGCCAATGTTACAGTTGGATAATGGAGCCCATAGCTCCGCTCACAGAGGTGATCTGGGGTCAAGAACGGTGGAAACGTGACCTCCAGGTCAAGGTCTACTCGCATGCAAAATGTCAATGCGCTGCGACAACTTTGACATCCGAGTGGCATTTGAGTGCCAGCCTTACCTGCATTTTCGACCAAAAATTTCAAATCGCCGTAGGAGTCTCAGACTTTGCAGGACGACTCCTTAGGTCAAATGGAGCATTCTCAACGAAACATTTTTCACTTTGGAGCCAATGTTACAGTTGGATAATGGAGCCCATAGCTCCGCTCACAGAGGTGATCTGGGGTCAAGAACGGTGGAAACGTGACCTCCAGGTCAAGGTCTACTCGCATGCAAAATTTCAATGCGCTGCGACAACATTGACATCCGAGTGGCATTTGAGTGCCAGCCTTACCTGCATTTTCGACCAAAAATTTCAAATCGCCGTAGGAGTCTCAGACTTTGCAGGACGACTCCTTAGGTCAAATGGAGCATTCTCAACGAAACATTTTTCACTTTGGAGCCAATGTTACAGTTGGATAATGGAGCCCATAGCTCCGCTCACAGAGGTGATCTGGGGTCAAGAACGGTGGAAACGTGACCTCCGGGTCAAGGTCTACTCGCATGCAAAATTTCAATGCGCTGCGACAACTTTGACATCCGAGTGGCATTTGAGTGCCAGGTGTTAACCCTTACCTGCATTTTCGACCAAAAATGTCAAATCGCCGTAGGAGTCTCAGACTTTGCAGGACGACTCCTTAGGTCAAATGGAGCATTCTCAACGAAACATTTTTCACTTTGGAGCCAATGTTACAGTTGGATAATGGAGCCCATAGCTCCGCTCACAGAGGTGATCTGGGGTCAAGAACGGTGGAAACGTGACCTCCAGGTCAAGGTCTACTCGCATGCAAAATTTCAATGCGCTGCGACAACTTTGACATCCGAGTGGCATTTGAGTGCCAGGTGTTAGCCTTTTGGCCTTACCTGCATTTTCGACCAAAAATGTCAAATCGCCGTAGGAGTCTCAGACTTTGCAGGGCGACTCCTTAGGTCAAATGGAGCATTCTCAACGAAACATTTTTCACTTTGGAGCCAATGTTACAGTTGGATAATGGAGCCCATAGCTCCGCTCACAGAGGTGATCTGGGGTCAAGAACGGTGGAAACGTGACCTCCAGGTCAAGGTCTACTCGCATGCAAAATTTCAATGCGCTGCGACAACTTTGACATCCGAGTGGCATTTGAGTGCCAGGTGTTAGCCTTACCTGCATTTTCGACCAAAAATGTCAAATCGCCGTAGGAGTCTCAGACTTTGCAGGACGACTCCTTAGGTCAAATGGAGCATTCTCAACGAAACATTTTTCACTTTGGAGCCAATGTTACAGTTGGATAATGGAGCCCATAGCTCCGCTCACAGAGGTGATCTGGGGTCAAGAACGGTGGAAACGTGACCTCCAGGTCAAGGTCTACTCGCATGCAAAATTTCAATGCGCTGCGACAACTTTGACATCCGAGTGGCATTTGAGTGCCAGGTGTTAGCCTTACCTGCATTTTCGACCAAAAATGTCAAATCGCCGTAGGAGTCTCAGACTTTGCAGGACGACTCCTTAGGTCAAATGGAGCATTCTCAACGAAACATTTTTCACTTTGGAGCCAATGTTACAGTTGGATAATGGAGCCCATAGCTCCGCTCACAGAGGTGATCTGGGGTCAAGAACGGTGGAAACGTGACCTCCAGGTCAAGGTCTACTCGCATGCAAAATTTCAATGCGCTGCGACAACTTTGACATCCGAGTGGCATTTGAGTGCCAGGTGTTGCCTTACCTGCATTTTCGACCAAAAATGTCAAATCGCCGTAGGAGTCTCAGACTTTGCAGGACGACTCCTTAGGTCAAATGGAGCATTCTCAACGAAACATTTTTCACTTTGGAGCCAATGTTACAGTTGGATAATGGAGCCCATAGCTCCGCTCACAGAGGTGATCTGGGGTCAAGAACGGTGGAAACGTGACCTCCAGGTCAAGGTCTACTCGCATGCAAAATTTCAATGCGCTGCGACAACTTTGACATCCAAGTGGCATTTGAGTGCCAGGTGTTAGCCTTACCTGCATTTTCGACCAAAAATGTAAAATCGCCGTAGGAGTCTCAGACTTTGCAGGACGACTCCTTAGGTCAAATGGAGCATTCTCAACGAAACATTTTTCACTTTGGAGCCAATGTTACAGTTGGATAATGGAGCCCATAGCTTCGCTCACAGAGGTGATCTGGGGTCAAGAACGGTGGAAACGTGACCTCCAGGTCAAGGTCTACTCGCATGCAAAATTTCAATGCGCTGCGACAACTTTGACATCCGAGTGGCATTTGAGTGCCAGGTGTTAGCCTTACCTGCATTTTCGACCAAAAATGTCAAATCGCCGTAGGAGTCTCAGACTTTGCAGGACGACTCCTTAGGTCAAATGGAGCATTCTCAACGAAACATTTTTCACTTTGGAGCCAATGTTACAGTTGGATAATGGAGCCCATAGCTCCGCTCACAGAGGTGATCTGGGGTCAAGAACGATGGAAACGTGACCTCCAGGTCAAGGTCTACTCGCATGCAAAATGTCAATGCGCTGCGACAACTTTGACATCCGAGTGGCATTTGAGTGCCAGGTGTTAGCCTTACCTGCATTTTCGACCAAAAATGTCAAATCGCCGTAGGAGTCTCAGACTTTGCAGGACGACTCCTTAGGTCAAATGGAGCATTCTCAACGAAACATTTTTCACTTTGGAGCCAATGTTACAGTTGGATAATGGAGCCCATAGCTCCGCTCACAGAGGTGATCTGGGGTCAAGAACGGTGGAAACGTGACCTCCAGGTCAAGGTCTACTCGCATGCAAAATGTCAATGCGCTGCGACAACTTTGACATCCGAGTGGCATTTGAGTGCCAGGTGTTGCCTTACCTGCATTTTCGACCAAAAATGTCAAATCGCCGTAGGAGTCTCAGACTTTGCAGGACGACTCCTTAGGTCAAATGGAGCATTCTCAACGAAACATTTTTCACTTTGGAGCCAATGTTACAGTTGGATAATGGAGCCCATAGCTCCGCTCACAGAGGTGATCTGGGGTCAAGAACGGTGGAAACGTGACCTCCAGGTCAAGGTCTACTCGCATGCAAAATTTCAATGCGCTGCGACAACTTTGACATCCAAGTGGCATTTGAGTGCCAGGTGTTAGCCTTACCTGCATTTTCGACCAAAAATGTCAAATCGCCGTAGGAGTCTCAGACTTTGCAGGACGACTCCTTAGGTCAAATGGAGCATTCTCAACGAAACATTTTTCACTTTGGAGCCAATGTTATAGTTGGATAATGGAGCCCATAGCTCCGCTCACAGAGGTGATCTGGGGTCAAGAACGGTGGAAACGTGACCTCCAGGTCAAGGTCTACTCGCATGCAAAATTTCAATGCGCTGCGACAACTTTGACATCCAAGTGGCATTTGAGTGCCAGGTGTTAGCCTTACCTGCATTTTCGACCAAAAATGTCAAATCGCCGTAGGAGTCTCAGACTTTGCAGGACGACTCCTTAGGTCAAATGGAGCATTCTCAACGAAACATTTTTCACTTTGGAGCCAATGTTATAGTTGGATAATGGAGCCCATAGCTCCGCTCACAGAGGTGATCTGGGGTCAAGAACGGTGGAAACGTGACCTCCAGGTCAAGGTCTACTCGCATGCAAAATTTCAATGCGCTGCGACATCTTTGACATCCAAGTGGCATTTGAGTGCCAGGTGTTAGCCTTACCTGCATTTTCGACCAAAAATGTCAAATCGCCGTAGGAGTCTCAGACTTTGCAGGACGACTCCTTAGGTCAAATGGAGCATTCTCAACGAAACATTTTTCACTTTGGAGCCAATGTTACAGTTGGATAATGGAGCCCATAGCTTCGCTCACAGAGGTGATCTGGGGTCAAGAACGGTGGAAACGTGACCTCCAGGTCAAGGTCTACTCGCATGCAAAATTTCAATGCGCTGCGACAACTTTGACATCCGAGTGGCATTTGAGTGCCAGGTGTTAGCCTTACCTGCATTTTCGACCAAAAATGTCAAATCGCCGTAGGAGTCTCAGACTTTGCAGGACGACTCCTTAGGTCAAATGGAGCATTCTCAACGAAACATTTTTCACTTTGGAGCCAATGTTACAGTTGGATAATGGAGCCCATAGCTCCGCTCACAGAGGTGATCTGGGGTCAAGAACGATGGAAACGTGACCTCCAGGTCAAGGTCTACTCGCATGCAAAATGTCAATGCGCTGCGACAACTTTGACATCCGAGTGGCATTTGAGTGCCAGGTGTTAGCCTTACCTGCATTTTCGACCAAAAATGTCAAATCGCCGTAGGAGTCTCAGACTTTGCAGGACGACTCCTTAGGTCAAATGGAGCATTCTCAACGAAACATTTTTCACTTTGGAGCCAATGTTACAGTTGGATAATGGAGCCCATAGCTTCGCTCACAGAGGTGATCTGGGGTCAAGAACGGTGGAAACGTGACCTCCAGGTCAAGGTCTACTCGCATGCAAAATTTCAATGCGCTGCGACAACTTTGACATCCGAGTGGCATTTGAGTGCCAGGTGTTAGCCTTACCTGCATTTTCGACCAAAAATGTCAAATCGCCGTAGGAGTCTCAGACTTTGCAGGACGACTCCTTAGGTCAAATGGAGCATTCTCAACGAAACATTTTTCACTTTGGAGCCAATGTTACAGTTGGATAATGGAGCCCATAGCTCCGCTCACAGAGGTGATCTGGGGTCAAGAACGGTGGAAACGTGACCTCCAGGTCAAGGTCTACTCGCATGCAAAATGTCAATGCGCTGCGACAACTTTGACATCCGAGTGGCATTTGAGTGCCAGGTGTTGCCTTACCTGCATTTTCGACCAAAAATGTCAAATCGCCGTAGGAGTCTCAGACTTTGCAGGACGACTCCTTAGGTCAAATGGAGCATTCTCAACGAAACATTTTTCACTTTGGAGCCAATGTTACAGTTGGATAATGGAGCCCATAGCTCCGCTCACAGAGGTGATCTGGGGTCAAGAACGGTGGAAACGTGACCTCCAGGTCAAGGTCTACTCGCATGCAAAATTTCAATGCGCTGCGACAACTTTGACATCCAAGTGGCATTTGAGTGCCAGGTGTTAGCCTTACCTGCATTTTCGACCAAAAATGTCAAATCGCCGTAGGAGTCTCAGACTTTGCAGGACGACTCCTTAGGTCAAATGGAGCATTCTCAACGAAACATTTTTCACTTTGGAGCCAATGTTATAGTTGGATAATGGAGCCCATAGCTCCGCTCACAGAGGTGATCTGGGGTCAAGAACGGTGGAAACGTGACCTCCAGGTCAAGGTCTACTCGCATGCAAAATTTCAATGCGCTGCGACAACTTTGACATCCAAGTGGCATTTGAGTGCCAGGTGTTAGCCTTACCTGCATTTTCGACCAAAAATGTCAAATCGCCGTAGGAGTCTCAGACTTTGCAGGACGACTCCTTAGGTCAAATGGAGCATTCTCAACGAAACATTTTTCACTTTGGAGCCAATGTTATAGTTGGATAATGGAGCCCATAGCTCCGCTCACAGAGGTGATCTGGGGTCAAGAACGGTGGAAACGTGACCTCCAGGTCAAGGTCTACTCGCATGCAAAATTTCAATGCGCTGCGACATCTTTGACATCCAAGTGGCATTTGAGTGCCAGGTGTTAGCCTTACCTGCATTTTCGACCAAAAATGTCAAATCGCCGTAGGAGTCTCAGACTTTGCAGGACGACTCCTTAGGTCAAATGGAGCATTCTCAACGAAACATTTTTCACTTTGGAGCCAATGTTACAGTTGGATAATGGAGCCCATAGCTTCGCTCACAGAGGTGATCTGGGGTCAAGAACGGTGGAA
This sequence comes from Haliotis rufescens, assembly GCF_023055435.1. Taxonomy (NCBI): domain Eukaryota; kingdom Metazoa; phylum Mollusca; class Gastropoda; order Lepetellida; family Haliotidae; genus Haliotis; species Haliotis rufescens. The sequence continues at coordinate 87,614 of NW_025963860.1, forward strand.
ACGTGACCTCCAGGTCAAGGTCTACTCGCATGCAAAATTTCAATGCGCTGCGACAACTTTGACATCCGAGTGGCATTTGAGTGCCAGGTGTTAGCCTTACCTGCATTTTCGACCAAAAATGTCAAATCGCCGTAGGAGTCTCAGACTTTGCAGGACGACTCCTTAGGTCAAATGGAGCATTCTCAACGAAACATTTTTCACTTTGGAGCCAATGTTACAGTTGGATAATGGAGCCCATAGCTCCGCTCACAGAGGTGATCTGGGGTCAAGAACGATGGAAACGTGACCTCCAGGTCAAGGTCTACTCGCATGCAAAATGTCAATGCGCTGCGACAACTTTGACATCCGAGTGGCATTTGAGTGCCAGGTGTTAGCCTTACCTGCATTTTCGACCAAAAATGTCAAATCGCCGTAGGAGTCTCAGACTTTGCAGGACGACTCCTTAGGTCAAATGGAGCATTCTCAACGAAACATTTTTCACTTTGGAGCCAATGTTACAGTTGGATAATGGAGCCCATAGCTCCGCTCACAGAGGTGATCTGGGGTCAAGAACGGTGGAAACGTGACCTCCAGGTCAAGGTCTACTCGCATGCAAAATGTCAATGCGCTGCGACAACTTTGACATCCGAGTGGCATTTGAGTGCCAGGTGTTAACCCTTACCTGCATTTTCGACCAAAAATGTCAAATCGCCGTAGGAGTCTCAGACTTTGCAGGACGACTCCTTAGGTCAAATGGAGCATTCTCAACGAAACATTTTTCACTTTGGAGCCAATGTTACAGTTGGATAATGGAGCCCATAGCTTCGCTCACAGAGGTGATCTGGGGTCAAGAACGGTGGAAACGTGACCTCCAGGTCAAGGTCTACTCGCATGCAAAATTTCAATGCGCTGCGACAACTTTGACATCCGAGTGGCATTTGAGTGCCAGGTGTTAGCCTTACCTGCATTTTCGACCAAAAATGTCAAATCGCCGTAGGAGTCTCAGACTTTGCAGGACGACTCCTTAGGTCAAATGGAGCATTGTCAACGAAACATTTTTCACTTTGGAGCCAATGTTACAGTTGGATAATGGAGCCCATAGCTCCGCTCACAGAGGTGATCTGGGGTCAAGAACGGTGGAAACGTGACCTCCAGGTCAAGGTCTACTCGCATGCAAAATTTCAATGCGCTGCGACAACTTTGACATCAGAGTGGCATTTGAGTGCCAGCCTTACCTGCATTTTCGACCAAAAATTTCAAATCGCCGTAGGAGTCTCAGACTTTGCAGGACGACTCCTTAGGTCAAATGGAGCATTCTCAACGAAACATTTTTCACTTTGGAGCCAATGTTACAGTTGGATAATGGAGCCCATAGCTCCGCTCACAGAGGTGATCTGGGGTCAAGAACGGTGGAAACGTGACCTCCAGGTCAAGGTCTACTCGCATGCAAAATTTCAATGCGCTGCGACAACTTTGACATCCGAGTGGCATTTGAGTGCCAGGTGTTAACCCTTACCTGCATTTTCGACCAAAAATGTCAAATCGCCGTAGGAGTCTCAGACTTTGCAGGGCGACTCCTTAGGTCAAATGGAGCATTCTCAACGAAACATTTTTCACTTTGGAGCCAATGTTACAGTTGGATAATGGAGCCCATAGCTCCGCTCACAGAGGTGATCTGGGGTCAAGAACGGTGGAAACGTGACCTCCAGGTCAAGGTCTACTCGCATGCAAAATTTCAATGCGCTGCGACAACTTTGACATCCGAGTGGCATTTGAGTGCCAGGTGTTAGCCTTACCTGCATTTTCGACCAAAAATGTCAAATCGCCGTAGGAGTCTCAGACTTTGCAGGACGACTCCTTAGGTCAAATGGAGCATTCTCAACGAAACATTTTTCACTTTGGAGCCAATGTTACAGTTGGATAATGGAGCCCATAGCTCCGCTCACAGAGGTGATCTGGGGTCAAGAACGGTGGAAACGTGACCTCCAGGTCAAGGTCTACTCGCATGCAAAATTTCAATGCGCTGCGACAACTTTGACATCCGAGTGGCATTTGAGTGCCAGGTGTTAACCCTTACCTGCATTTTCGACCAAAAATGTCAAATCGCCGTAGGAGTCTCAGACTTTGCAGGGCGACTCCTTAGGTCAAATGGAGCATTCTCAACGAAACATTTTTCACTTTGGAGCCAATGTTACAGTTGGATAATGGAGCCCATAGCTCCGCTCACAGAGGTGATCTGGGTTCAAGAACGGTGGAAACGTGACCTCCAGGTCAAGGTCAACTCGCATGCAAAATTTCAATGCGCTGCGACAACTTTGACATCAGAGTGGCATTTGAGTGCCAGGGGTTTTAGCCTTACCTGCATTTTCGACCAAAAATGTCAAATCGCCGTAGGAGTCTCAGACTTTGCAGGACGACTCCTTAGGTCAAATGGAGCATTCTCAACGAAACATTTTTCACTTTGGAGCCAATGTTACAGTTGGATAATGGAGCCCATAGCTCCGCTCACAGAGGTGATCTGGGGTCAAGAACGGTGGAAACGTGACCTCCAGGTCAAGGTCTACTCGCATGCAAAATTTCAATGCGCTGCGACAACTTTGACATCCGAGTGGCATTTGAGTGCCAGGTGTTAACCCTTACCTGCATTTTCGACCAAAAATGTCAAATCGCCGTAGGAGTCTCAGACTTTGCAGGACGACTCCTTAGGTCAAATGGAGCATTCTCAACGAAACATTTTTCACTTTGGAGCCAATGTTACAGTTGGATAATGGAGCCCATAGCTCCGCTCACAGAGGTGATCTGGGGTCAAGAACGGTGGAAACGTGACCTCCAGGTCAAGGTCTACTCGCATGCAAAATTTCAATGCGCTGCGACAACTTTGACATCCGAGTGGCATTTGAGTGCCAGGTGTTAACCCTTACCTGCATTTTCGACCAAAAATGTCAAATCGCCGTAGGAGTCTCAGACTTTGCAGGACGACTCCTTAGGTCAAATGGAGCATTCTCAACGAAACATTTTTCACTTTGGAGCCAATGTTACAGTTGGATAATGGAGCCCATAGCTCCGCTCACAGAGGTGATCTGGGGTCAAGAACGGTGGAAACGTGACCTCCAGGTCAAGGTCTACTCGCATGCAAAATTTCAATGCGCTGCGACAACTTTGACATCCGAGTGGCATTTGAGTGCCAGGTGTTAACCCTTACCTGCATTTTCGACCAAAAATGTCAAATCGCCGTAGGAGTCTCCGACTTTGCAGGACGACTCCTTAGGTCAAATGGAGCATTCTCAACGAAACATTTTTCACTTTGGAGCCAATGTTACAGTTGGATAATGGAGCCCATAGCTCCGCTCACAGAGGTGATCTGGGGTCAAGAACGGTGGAAACGTGACCTCCAGGTCAAGGTCTACTCGCATGCAAAATTTCAATGCGCTGCGACAACTTTGACATCCGAGTGGCATTTGAGTGCCAGGTGTTAACCCTTACCTGCATTTTCGACCAAAAATGTCAAATCGCCGTAGGAGTCTCAGACTTTGCAGGACGACTCCTTAGGTCAAATGGAGCATTCTCAACGAAATATTTTTCACTTTGGAGCCAATGTTACAGTTGGATAATGGAGCCCATAGCTCCGCTCACAGAGGTGATCTGGGGTCAAGAACGGTGGAAACGTGACCTCCAGGTCAAGGTCTACTCGCATGCAAAATTTCAATGCGCTGCGACAACTTTGACATCCAAGTGGCATTTGAGTGCCAGGTGTTAGCCTTACCTGCATTTTCGACCAAAAATGTCAAATCGCCGTAGGAGTCTCAGACTTTGCAGGACGACTCCTTAGGTCAAATGGAGCATTCTCAACGAAACATTTTTCACTTTGGAGCCAATGTTACAGTTGGATAATGGAGCCCATAGCTCCGCTCACAGAGGTGATCTGGGGTCAAGAACGGTGGAAACGTGACCTCCAGGTCAAGGTCTACTCGCATGCAAAATTTCAAAGCGCTGCGACAACTTTGACATCCGAGTGGCATTTGAGTGCCAGGTGTTAGCCTTACCTGCATTTTCGACCAAAAATGTCAAATCGCCGTAGGAGTCTCAGACTTTGCAGGACGACTCCTTAGGTCAAATGGAGCATTCTCAACGAAACATTTTTCACTTTGGAGCCAATGTTACAGTTGGATAATGGAGCCCATAGCTCCGCTCACAGAGGTGATCTGGGGTCAAGAACGGTGGAAACGTGACCTCCAGGTCAAGGTCTACTCGCATGCAAAATTTCAATGCGCTGCGACAACTTTGACATCCGAGTGGCATTTGAGTGCCAGGTGTTAGCCTTACCTGCATTTTCGACCAAAAATGTCAAATCGCCGTAGGAGTCTCAGACTTTGCAGGACGACTCCTTAGGTCAAATGGAGCATTCTCAACGAAACATTTTTCACTTTGGAGCCAATGTTACAGTTGGATAATGGAGCCCATAGCTCCGCTCACAGAGGTGATCTGGGGTCAAGAACGGTGGAAACGTGACCTCCAGGTCAAGGTCTACTCGCATGCAAAATTTCAATGCGCTGCGACAACTTTGACATCCGAGTGGCATTTGAGTGCCAGGTGTTAGCCTTACCTGCATTTTCGACCAAAAATGTCAAATCGCCGTAGGAGTCTCAGACTTTGCAGGACGACTCCTTAGGTCAAATGGAGCATTCTCAACGAAACATTTTTCACTTTGGAGCCAATGTTACAGTTGGATAATGGAGCCCATAGCTCCGCTCACAGAGGTGATCTGGGGTCAAGAACGGTGGAAACGTGACCTCCAGGTCAAGGTCTACTCGCATGCAAAATTTCAATGCGCTGCGACAACTTTGACATCCGAGTGGCATTTGAGTGCCAGGTGTTAGCCTTACCTGCATTTTCGACCAAAAATGTCAAATCGCCGTAGGAGTCTCAGACTTTGCAGGACGACTCCTTAGGTCAAATGGAGCATTCTCAACGAAACATTTTTCACTTTGGAGCCAATGTTACAGTTGGATAATGGAGCCCATAGCTCCGCTCACAGAGGTGATCTGGGGTCAAGAACGGTGGAAACGTGACCTCCAGGTCAAGGTCTACTCGCATGCAAAATTTCAATGCGCTGCGACAACTTTGACATCCGAGTGGCATTTGAGTGCCAGGTGTTAGCCTTACCTGCATTTTCGACCAAAAATGTCAAATCGCCGTAGGAGTCTCAGACTTTGCAGGACGACTCCTTAGGTCAAATGGAGCATTCTCAACGAAACATTTTTCACTTTGGAGCCAATGTTACAGTTGGATAATGGAGCCCATAGCTCCGCTCACAGAGGTGATCTGGGGTCAAGAACGGTGGAAACGTGACCTCCAGGTCAAGGTCTACTCGCATGCAAAATTTCAATGCGCTGCGACAACTTTGACATCCAAGTGGCATTTGAGTGCCAGGTGTTAGCCTTACCTGCATTTTCGACCAAAAATGTCAAATCGCCGTAGGAGTCTCAGACTTTGCAGGACGACTCCTTAGGTCAAATGGAGCATTCTCAACGAAACATTTTTCACTTTGGAGGCAATGTTACAGTTGGATAATGGAGCCCATAGCTCCGCTCACAGAGGTGATCTGGGGTCAAGAACGGTGGAAACGTGACCTCCAGGTCAAGGTCTACTCGCATGCAAAATTTCAATGCGCTGCGACAACTTTGACATCAGAGTGGCATTTGAGTGCCAGGTGTTAGCCTTACCTGCATTTTCGACCAAAAATGTCAAATCGCCGTAGGAGTCTCAGACTTTGCAGGACGACTCCTTAGGTCAAATGGAGCATTCTCAACGAAACATTTTTCACTTTGGAGCCAATGTTACAGTTGGATAATGGAGCCCATAGCTCCGCTCACAGAGGTGATCTGGGGTCAAGAACGGTGGAAACGTGACCTCCAGGTCAAGGTCTACTCGCATGCAAATTTCAATGCGCTGCGACAACTTTGACATCCGAGTGGCATTTGAGTGCCAGGTGTTAGCCTTACCTGCATTTTCGACCAAAAATGTCAAATCGCCGTAGGAGTCTCAGACTTTGCAGGACGACTCCTTAGGTCAAATGGAGCATTCTCAACGAAACATTTTTCACTTTGGAGCCAATGTTACAGTTGGATAATGGAGCCCATAGCTCCGCTCACAGAGGTGATCTGGGGTCAAGAACGGTGGAAACGTGACCTCCAGGTCAAGGTCTACTCGCATGCAAAATTTCAATGCGCTGCGACAACTTTGACATCCGAGTGGCATTTGAGTGCCAGGTGTTAGCCTTACCTGCATTTTCGACCAAAAATGTCAAATCGCCGTAGGAGTCTCCGACTTTGCAGGACGACTCCTTAGGTCAAATGGAGCATTCTCAACGAAACATTTTTCACTTTGGAGCCAATGTTACAGTTGGGTAATGGAGCCCATAGCTCCGCTCACAGAGGTGATCTGGGGTCAAGAACGGTGGAAACGTGACCTCCAGGTGAAGGTCTACTTGCATGCAAAATTTCAATGCGCTGCGACAACTTTGACATCCGAGTGGCATTTGAGTGCCAGGTGTTAGCCTTACCTGCATTTTCGACCAAAAATGTCAAATCGCCGTAGGAGTCTCAGACTTTGCAGGACGACTCCTTAGGTCAAATGGAGCATTCTCAACGAAACATTTTTCACTTTGGAGCCAATGTTACAGTTGGATAATGGAGCCCATAGCTCCGCTCACAGAGGTGATCTGGGGTCAAGAACGGTGGAAACGTGACCTCCAGGTCAAGGTCTACTCGCATGCAAAATTTCAATGCGCTGCGACAACTTTGACATCCGAGTGGCATTTGAGTGCCAGGTGTTAGCCTTACCTGCATTTTCGACCAAAAATGTCAAATCGCCGTAGGAGTCTCAGACTTTGCAGGACGACTCCTTAGGTCAAATGGAGCATTCTCAACGAAACATTTTTCACTTTGGAGCCAATGTTACAGTTGGATAATGGAGCCCATAGCTCCGCTCACAGAGGTGATCTGGGGTCAAGAACGGTGGAAACGTGACCTCCAGGTCAAGGTCTACTCGCATGCAAAATTTCAATGCGCTGCGACAACTTTGACATCCGAGTGGCATTTGAGTGCCAGGTGTTAGCCTTACCTGCATTTTCGACCAAAAATGTCAAATCGCCGTAGGAGTCTCAGACTTTGCAGGACGACTCCTTAGGTCAAATGGAGCATTCTCAACGAAACATTTTTCACTTTGGAGCCAATGTTACAGTTGGATAATGGAGCCCATAGCTCCGCTCACAGAGGTGATCTGGGGTCAAGAACGGTGGAAACGTGACCTCCAGGTCAAGGTCTACTCGCATGCAAAATTTCAATGCGCTGCGACAACTTTGACATCCGAGTGGCATTTGAGTGCCAGGTGTTAGCCTTACCTGCATTTTCGACCAAAAATGTCAAATCGCCGTAGGAGTCTCAGACTTTGCAGGACGACTCCTTAGGTCAAATGGAGCATTCTCAACGAAACATTTTTCACTTTGGAGCCAATGTTACAGTTGGATAATGGAGCCCATAGCTTCGCTCACAGAGGTGATCTGGGGTCAAGAACGGTGGAAACGTGACCTCCAGGTCAAGGTCTACTCGCATGCAAAATTTCAATGCGCTGCGACAACTTTGACATCCGAGTGGCATTTGAGTGCCAGGTGTTAGCCTTACCTGCATTTTCGACCAAAAATGTCAAATCGCCGTAGGAGTCTCAGACTTTGCAGGACGACTCCTTAGGTCAAATGGAGCATTCTCAACGAAACATTTTTCACTTTGGAGCCAATGTTACAGTTGGATAATGGAGCCCATAGCTCCGCTCACAGAGGTGATCTGGGGTCAAGAACGGTGGAAACGTGACCTCCAGGTCAAGGTCTACTCGCATGCAAAATGTCAATGCGCTGCGACAACTTTGACATCCGAGTGGCATTTGAGTGCCAGCCTTACCTGCATTTTCGACCAAAAATTTCAAATCGCCGTAGGAGTCTCAGACTTTGCAGGACGACTCCTTAGGTCAAATGGAGCATTCTCAACGAAACATTTTTCACTTTGGAGCCAATGTTACAGTTGGATAATGGAGCCCATAGCTCCGCTCACAGAGGTGATCTGGGGTCAAGAACGGTGGAAACGTGACCTCCAGGTCAAGGTCTACTCGCATGCAAAATTTCAATGCGCTGCGACAACTTTGACATCCGAGTGGCATTTGAGTGCCAGGTGTTAACCCTTACCTGCATTTTCGACCAAAAATGTCAAATCGCCGTAGGAGTCTCAGACTTTGCAGGACGACTCCTTAGGTCAAATGGAGCATTCTCAACGAAACATTTTTCACTTTGGAGCCAATGTTACAGTTGGATAATGGAGCCCATAGCTCCGCTCACAGAGGTGATCTGGGGTCAAGAACGGTGGAAACGTGACCTCCAGGTCAAGGTCTACTCGCATGCAAAATTTCAATGCGCTGCGACAACTTTGACATCCGAGTGGCATTTGAGTGCCAGGTGTTAGCCTTACCTGCATTTTCGACCAAAAATGTCAAATCGCCGTAGGAGTCTCAGACTTTGCAGGGCGACTCCTTAGGTCAAATGGAGCATTCTCAACGAAACATTTTTCACTTTGGAGCCAATGTTACAGTTGGATAATGGAGCCCATAGCTCCGCTCACAGAGGTGATCTGGGGTCAAGAACGGTGGAAACGTGACCTCCAGGTCAAGGTCTACTCGCATGCAAAATTTCAATGCGCTGCGACAACTTTGACATCCGAGTGGCATTTGAGTGCCAGGTGTTAACCCTTACCTGCATTTTCGACCAAAAATGTCAAATCGCCGTAGGAGTCTCAGACTTTGCAGGACGACTCCTTAGGTCAAATGGAGCATTCTCAACGAAACATTTTTCACTTTGGAGCCAATGTTACAGTTGGATAATGGAGCCCATAGCTCCGCTCACAGAGGTGATCTGGGGTCAAGAACGGTGGAAACGTGACCTCCAGGTCAAGGTCTACTCGCATGCAAAATTCCAATGCGCTGCGACAACTTTGACATCCGAGTGGCATTTGAGTGCCAGCCTTACCTGCATTTTCGACCAAAAATTTCAAATCGCCGTAGGAGTCTCAGACTTTGCAGGACGACTCCTTAGGTCAAATGGAGCATTCTCAACGAAACATTTTTCACTTTGGAGCCAATGTTACAGTTGGATAATGGAGCCCATAGCTCCGCTCACAGAGGTGATCTGGGGTCAAGAACGGTGGAAACGTGACCTCCAGGTCAAGGTCTACTCGCATGCAAAATTTCAATGCGCTGCGACAACTTTGACATCCGAGTGGCATTTGAGTGCCAGGTGTTAGCCTTACCTGCATTTTCGACCAAAAATGTCAAATCGCCGTAGGAGTCTCCGACTTTGCAGGACGACTCCTTAGGTCAAATGGAGCATTCTCAACGAAACATTTTTCACTTTGGAGCCAATGTTACAGTTGGATAATGGAGCCCATAGCTCCGCTCACAGAGGTGATCTGGGGTCAAGAACGGTGGAAACGTGACCTCCAGGTCAAGGTCTACTCGCATGCAAAATTTCAATGCGCTGCGACAACTTTGACATCCGAGTGGCATTTGAGTGCCAGGTGTTAGCCTTACCTGCATTTTCGACCAAAAATGTCAAATCGCCGTAGGAGTCTCAGACTTTGCAGGACGACTCCTTAGGTCAAATGGAGCATTCTCAACGAAACATTTTTCACTTTGGAGCCAATGTTACAGTTGGATAATGGAGCCCATAGCTCCGCTCACAGAGGTGATCTGGGGTCAAGAACGGTGGAAACGTGACCTCCAGGTCAAGGTCTACTCGCATGCAAAATTTCAATGCGCTGCGACAACTTTGACATCCGAGTGGCATTTGAGTGCCAGGTGTTAGCCTTACCTGCATTTTCGACCAAAAATGTCAAATCGCCGTAGGAGTCTCAGACTTTGCAGGACGACTCCTTAGGTCAAATGGAGCATTCTCAACGAAACATTTTTCACTTTGGAGCCAATGTTACAGTTGGATAATGGAGCCCATAGCTCCGCTCACAGAGGTGATCTGGGGTCAAGAACGGTGGAAACGTGACCTCCAGGTCAAGGTCTACTCGCATGCAAAATTTCAATGCGCTGCGACAACTTTGACATCCGAGTGGCATTTGAGTGCCAGGTGTTAGCCTTACCTGCATTTTCGACCAAAAATGTCAAATCGCCGTAGGAGTCTCCGACTTTGCAGGACGACTCCTTAGGTCAAATGGAGCATTCTCAACGAAACATTTTTCACTTTGGAGCCAATGTTACAGTTGGATAATGGAGCCCATAGCTCCGCTCACAGAGGTGATCTGGGGTCAAGAACGGTGGAAACGTGACCTCCAGGTCAAGGTCTACTCGCATGCAAAATTTCAATGCGCTGCGACAACTTTGACATCCGAGTGGCATTTGAGTGCCAGGTGTTAGCCTTACCTGCATTTTCGACCAAAAATGTCAAATCGCCGTAGGAGTCTCCGACTTTGCAGGACGACTCCTTAGGTCAAATGGAGCATTCTCAACGAAACATTTTTCACTTTGGAGCCAATGTTACAGTTGGATAATGGAGCCCATAGCTCCGCTCACAGAGGTGATCTGGGGTCAAGAACGGTGGAAACGTGACCTCCAGGTCAAGGTCTACTCGCATGCAAAATGTCAATGCGCTGCGACAACTTTGACATCCGAGTGGCATTTGAGTGCCAGCCTTACCTGCATTTTCGACCAAAAATTTCAAATCGCCGTAGGAGTCTCAGACTTTGCAGGACGACTCCTTAGGTCAAATGGAGCATTCTCAACGAAACATTTTTCACTTTGGAGCCAATGTTACAGTTGGATAATGGAGCCCATAGCTCCGCTCACAGAGGTGATCTGGGGTCAAGAACGGTGGAAACGTGACCTCCAGGTCAAGGTCTACTCGCATGCAAAATTTCAATGCGCTGCGACAACTTTGACATCCGAGTGGCATTTGAGTGCCAGGTGTTAACCCTTACCTGCATTTTCGACCAAAAATGTCAAATCGCCGTAGGAGTCTCAGACTTTGCAGGACGACTCCTTAGGTCAAATGGAGCATTCTCAACGAAACATTTTTCACTTTGGAGCCAATGTTACAGTTGGATAATGGAGCCCATAGCTCCGCTCACAGAGGTGATCTGGGGTCAAGAACGGTGGAAACGTGACCTCCAGGTCAAGGTCTACTCGCATGCAAATTTCAATGCGCTGCGACAACTTTGACATCCGAGTGGCATTTGAGTGCCAGGTGTTAGCCTTACCTGCATTTTCGACCAAAAATGTCAAATCGCCGTAGGAGTCTCAGACTTTGCAGGGCGACTCCTTAGGTCAAATGGAGCATTCTCAACGAAACATTTTTCACTTTGGAGCCAATGTTACAGTTGGATAATGGAGCCCATAGCTCCGCTCACAGAGGTGATCTGGGGTCAAGAACGGTGGAAACGTGACCTCCAGGTCAAGGTCTACTCGCATGCAAAATTTCAATGCGCTGCGACAACTTTGACATCCGAGTGGCATTTGAGTGCCAGGTGCAAAATTTCAATGCGCTGCGACAACTTTGACATCAGAGTGGCATTTGAGTGCCAGGTGTTAGCCTTACCTGCATTTTCGACCAAAAATGTCAAATCGCCGTAGGAGTCTCAGACTTTGCAGGGCGACTCCTTAGGTCAAATGGAGCATTCTCAACGAAACATTTTTCACTTTGGAGCCAATGTTACAGTTGGATAATGGAGCCCATAGCTCCGCTCACAGAGGTGATCTGGGGTCAAGAACGGTGGAAACGTGACCTCCAGGTCAAGGTCTACTCGCATGCAAAATTTCAATGCGCTGCGACAACTTTGACATCCGAGTGGCATTTGAGTGCCAGGTGTTAGCCTTACCTGCATTTTCGACCAAAAATGTCAAATCGCCGTAGGAGTCTCAGACTTTGCAGGACGACTCCTTAGGTCAAATGGAGCATTGTCAACGAAACATTTTTCACTTTGGAGCCAATGTTACAGTTGGATAATGGAGCCCATAGCTCCGCTCACAGAGGTGATCTGGGGTCAAGAACGGTGGAAACGTGACCTCCAGGTCAAGGTCTACTCGCATGCAAAATTTCAATGCGCTGCGACAACTTTGACATCAGAGTGGCATTTGAGTGCCAGGTGTTTTAGCCTTACCTGCATTTTCGACCAAAAATGTCAAATCGCCGTAGGAGTCTCAGACTTTGCAGGGCGACTCCTTAGGTCAAATGGAGCATTCTCAACGAAACATTTTTCACTTTGGAGCCAATGTTACAGTTGGATAATGGAGCCCATAGCTCCGCTCACAGAGGTGATCTGGGGTCAAGAACGGTGGAAACGTGACCTCCAGGTCAAGGTCTACTCGCATGCAAAATTTCAATGCGCTGCGACAACTTTGACATCCGAGTGGCATTTGAGTGCCAGGTGTTAGCCTTACCTGCATTTTCGACCAAAAATGTCAAATCGCCGTAGGAGTCTCAGACTTTGCAGGACGACTCCTTAGGTCAAATGGAGCATTCTCAACGAAACATTTTTCACTTTGGAGCCAATGTTACAGTTGGATAATGGAGCCCATAGCTCCGCTCACAGAGGTGATCTGGGGTCAAGAACGGTGGAAACGTGACCTCCAGGTCAAGGTCTACTCGCATGCAAAATGTCAATGCGCTGCGACAACTTTGACATCCGAGTGGCATTTGAGTGCCAGCCTTACCTGCATTTTCGACCAAAAATTTCAAATCGCCGTAGGAGTCTCAGACTTTGCAGGACGACTCCTTAGGTCAAATGGAGCATTCTCAACGAAACATTTTTCACTTTGGAGCCAATGTTACAGTTGGATAATGGAGCCCATAGCTCCGCTCACAGAGGTGATCTGGGGCCAAGAACGGTGGAAACGTGACCTCCAGGTCAAGGTCTACTCGCATGCAAAATTTCAATGCGCTGCGACAACTTTGACATCCGAGTGGCATTTGAGTGCCAGGTGTTAACCCTTACCTGCATTTTCGACCAAAAATGTCAAATCGCCGTAGGAGTCTCAGACTTTGCAGGACGACTCCTTAGGTCAAATGGAGCATTCTCAACGAAACATTTTTCACTTTGGAGCCAATGTTACAGTTGGATAATGGAGCCCATAGCTCCGCTCACAGAGGTGATCTGGGGTCAAGAACGGTGGAACATGACCTCCAGGTCAAGGTCTACTCGCATGCAAATTTCAATGCGCTGCGACAACTTTGACATCCGAGTGGCATTTGAGTGCCAGGTGTTAGCCTTACCTGCATTTTCGACCAAAAATGTCAAATCGCCGTAGGAGTCTCAGACTTTGCAGGGCGACTCCTTAGGTCAAATGGAGCATTGTCAACGAAACATTTTTCACTTTGGAGCCAATGTTACAGTTGGATAATGGAGCCCATAGCTCCGCTGACAGAGGTGATCTGGGGTCAAGAACGGTGGAAACGTGACCTCCAGGTCAAGGTCTACTCGCATGCAAAATTTCAATGCGCTGCGACAACTTTGACATCCGAGTGGCATTTGAGTGCCAGGTGCAAAATTTCAATGCGCTGCGACAACTTTGACATCAGAGTGGCATTTGAGTGCCAGGTGTTAGCCTTACCTGCATTTTCGACCAAAAATGTCAAATCGCCGTAGGAGTCTCAGACTTTGCAGGACGACTCCTTAGGTCAAATGGAGCATTGTCAACGAAACATTTTTCACTTTGGAGCCAATAATACAGTTGGATAATGGAGCCCATAGCTCCGCTCACAGAGGTGATCTGGGGTCAAGAACGGTGGAAACGTGACCTCCAGGTCAAGGTCTACTCGCATGCAAAATTTCAATGCGCTGCGACAACTTTGACATCCGAGTGGCATTTGAGTGCCAGGTGTTAGCCTTACCTGCATTTTCGACCAAAAATGTCAAATCGCCGTAGGAGTCTCAGACTTTGCAGGACGACTCCTTAGGTCAAATGGAGCATTGTCAACGAAACATTTTTCACTTTGGAGCCAATGTTACAGTTGGATAATGGAGCCCATAGCTCCGCTCACAGAGGTGATCTGGGGTCAAGAACGGTGGAAACGTGACCTCCAGGTCAAGGTCTACTCGCATGCAAAATTTCAATGCGCTGCGACAACTTTGACATCCGAGTGGCATTTGAGTGCCAGGTGTTAGCCTTACCTGCATTTTCGACCAAAAATGTCAAATCGCCGTAGGAGTCTCAGACTTTGCAGGACGACTCCTTAGGTCAAATGGAGCATTGTCAACGAAACATTTTTCACTTTGGAGCCAATGTTACAGTTGGATAATGGAGCCCATAGCTCCGCTCACAGAGGTGATCTGGGGTCAAGAACGGTGGAAACGTGACCTCCAGGTCAAGGTCTACTCGCATGCAAAATTTCAATGCGCTGCGACAACTTTGACATCAGAGTGGCATTTGAGTGCCAGGTGTTAGCCTTACCTGCATTTTCGACCAAAAATGTCAAATCGCCGTAGGAGTCTCAGACTTTGCAGGACGACTCCTTAGGTCAAATGGAGCATTGTCAACGAAACATTTTTCACTTTGGAGCCAATGTTACAGTTGGATAATGGAGCCCATAGCTCCGCTCACAGAGGTGATCTGGGGTCAAGAACGGTGGAAACGTGACCTCCAGGTCAAGGTCTACTCGCATGCAAAATTTCAATGCGCTGCGACAACTTTGACATCAGAGTGGCATTTGAGTGCCAGGTGTTTTAGCCTTACCTGCATTTTCGACCAAAAATGTCAAATCGCCGTAGGAGTCTCAGACTTTGCAGGGCGACTCCTTAGGTCAAATGGAGCATTCTCAACGAAACATTTTTCACTTTGGAGCCAATGTTACAGTTGGATAATGGAGCCCATAGCTCCGCTCACAGAGGTGATCTGGGGTCAAGAACGGTGGAAACGTGACCTCCAGGTCAAGGTCTACTCGCATGCAAAATTTCAATGCGCTGCGACAACTTTGACATCCGAGTGGCATTTGAGTGCCAGGTGTTAGCCTTACCTGCATTTTCGACCAAAAATGTCAAATCGCCGTAGGAGTCTCAGACTTTGCAGGACGACTCCTTAGGTCAAATGGAGCATTCTCAACGAAACATTTTTCACTTTGGAGCCAATGTTACAGTTGGATAATGGAGCCCATAGCTCCGCTCACAGAGGTGATCTGGGGTCAAGAACGGTGGAAACGTGACCTCCAGGTCAAGGTCTACTCGCATGCAAAATGTCAATGCGCTGCGACAACTTTGACATCCGAGTGGCATTTGAGTGCCAGCCTTACCTGCATTTTCGACCAAAAATTTCAAATCGCCGTAGGAGTCTCAGACTTTGCAGGACGACTCCTTAGGTCAAATGGAGCATTCTCAACGAAACATTTTTCACTTTGGAGCCAATGTTACAGTTGGATAATGGAGCCCATAGCTCCGCTCACAGAGGTGATCTGGGGCCAAGAACGGTGGAAACGTGACCTCCAGGTCAAGGTCTACTCGCATGCAAAATTTCAATGCGCTGCGACAACTTTGACATCCGAGTGGCATTTGAGTGCCAGGTGTTAACCCTTACCTGCATTTTCGACCAAAAATGTCAAATCGCCGTAGGAGTCTCAGACTTTGCAGGACGACTCCTTAGGTCAAATGGAGCATTCTCAACGAAACATTTTTCACTTTGGAGCCAATGTTACAGTTGGATAATGGAGCCCATAGCTCCGCTCACAGAGGTGATCTGGGGTCAAGAACGGTGGAACATGACCTCCAGGTCAAGGTCTACTCGCATGCAAATTTCAATGCGCTGCGACAACTTTGACATCCGAGTGGCATTTGAGTGCCAGGTGTTAGCCTTACCTGCATTTTCGACCAAAAATGTCAAATCGCCGTAGGAGTCTCAGACTTTGCAGGGCGACTCCTTAGGTCAAATGGAGCATTGTCAACGAAACATTTTTCACTTTGGAGCCAATGTTACAGTTGGATAATGGAGCCCATAGCTCCGCTGACAGAGGTGATCTGGGGTCAAGAACGGTGGAAACGTGACCTCCAGGTCAAGGTCTACTCGCATGCAAAATTTCAATGCGCTGCGACAACTTTGACATCCGAGTGGCATTTGAGTGCCAGGTGCAAAATTTCAATGCGCTGCGACAACTTTGACATCAGAGTGGCATTTGAGTGCCAGGTGTTAGCCTTACCTGCATTTTCGACCAAAAATGTCAAATCGCCGTAGGAGTCTCAGACTTTGCAGGACGACTCCTTAGGTCAAATGGAGCATTGTCAACTAAACATTTTTCACTTTGGAGCCAATAATACAGTTGGATAATGGAGCCCATAGCTCCGCTCACAGAGGTGATCTGGGGTCAAGAACGGTGGAAACGTGACCTCCAGGTCAAGGTCTACTCGCATGCAAAATTTCAATGCGCTGCGACAACTTTGACATCCGAGTGGCATTTGAGTGCCAGGTGTTAGCCTTACCTGCATTTTCGACCAAAAATGTCAAATCGCCGTAGGAGTCTCAGACTTTGCAGGACGACTCCTTAGGTCAAATGGAGCATTGTCAACGAAACATTTTTCACTTTGGAGCCAATGTTACAGTTGGATAATGGAGCCCATAGCTCCGCTCACAGAGGTGATCTGGGGTCAAGAACGGTGGAAACGTGACCTCCAGGTCAAGGTCTACTCGCATGCAAAATTTCAATGCGCTGCGACAACTTTGACATCAGAGTGGCATTTGAGTGCCAGGTGTTAGCCTTACCTGCATTTTCGACCAAAAATGTCAAATCGCCGTAGGAGTCTCAGACTTTGCAGGACGACTCCTTAGGTCAAATGGAGCATTGTCAACGAAACATTTTTCACTTTGGAGCCAATGTTACAGTTGGATAATGGAGCCCATAGCTCCGCTCACAGAGGTGATCTGGGGTCAAGAACGGTGGAAACGTGACCTCCAGGTCAAGGTCTACTCGCATGCAAAATTTCAATGCGCTGCGACAACTTTGACATCAGAGTGGCATTTGAGTGCCAGGTGTTTTAGCCTTACCTGCATTTTCGACCAAAAATGTCAAATCGCCGTAGGAGTCTCAGACTTTGCAGGACGACTCCTTAGGTCAAATGGAGCATTCTCAACGAAACATTTTTCACTTTGGAGCCAATGTTACAGTTGGATAATGGAGCCCATAGCTCCGCTCACAGAGGTGATCTGGGGTCAAGAACGGTGGAAACGTGACCTCCAGGTCAAGGTCTACTCGCATGCAAAATTTCAATGCGCTGCGACAACTTTGACATCAGAGTGGCATTTGAGTGCCAGGTGTTTTAGCCTTACCTGCATTTTCGACCAAAAATGTCAAATCGCCGTAGGAGTCTCAGACTTTGCAGGGCGACTCCTTAGGTCAAATGGAGCATTCTCAACGAAACATTTTTCACTTTGGAGCCAATGTTACAGTTGGATAATGGAGCCCATAGCTCCGCTCACAGAGGTGATCTGGGGTCAAGAACGGTGGAAACGTGACCTCCAGGTCAAGGTCTACTCGCATGCAAAATTTCAATGCGCTGCGACAACTTTGACATCAGAGTGGCATTTGAGTGCCAGGTGTTAGCCTTACCTGCATTTTCGACCAAAAATGTCAAATCGCCGTAGGAGTCTCAGACTTTGCAGGACGACTCCTTAGGTCAAATGGAGCATTGTCAACGAAACATTTTTCACTTTGGAGCCAATGTTACAGTTGGATAATGGAGCCCATAGCTCCGCTCACAGAGGTGATCTGGGGTCAAGAACGGTGGAAACGTGACCTCCAGGTCAAGGTCTACTCGCATGCAAAATTTCAATGCGCTGCGACAACTTTGACATCCGAGTGGCATTTGAGTGCCAGGTGTTAGCCTTACCTGCATTTTCGACCAAAAATGTCAAATCGCCGTAGGAGTCTCAGACTTTGCAGGACGACTCCTTAGGTCAAATGGAGCATTGTCAACGAAACATTTTTCACTTTGGAGCCAATGTTACAGTTGGATAATGGAGCCCATAGCTCCGCTCACAGAGGTGATCTGGGGTCAAGAACGGTGGAAACGTGACCTCCAGGTCAAGGTCTACTCGCATGCAAAATTTCAATGCGCTGCGACAACTTTGACATCCGAGTGGCATTTGAGTGCCAGGTGTTAGCCTTACCTGCATTTTCGACCAAAAATGTCAAATCGCCGTAGGAGTCTCAGACTTTGCAGGACGACTCCTTAGGTCAAATGGAGCATTCTCAACGAAACATTTTTCACTTTGGAGCCAATGTTACAGTTGGATAATGGAGCCCATAGCTCCGCTCACAGAGGTGATCTGGGGTCAAGAACGGTGGAAACGTGACCTCCAGGTCAAGGTCTACTCGCATGCAAAATTTCAATGCGCTGCGACAACTTTGACATCAGAGTGGCATTTGAGTGCCAGGTGTTAGCCTTACCTGCATTTTCGACCAAAAATGTCAAATCGCCGTAGGAGTCTCCGACTTTGCAGGACGACTCCTTAGGTCAAATGGAGCATTCTCAACGAAACATTTTTCACTTTGGAGCCAATGTTACAGTTGGATAATGGAGCCCATAGCTCCGCTCACAGAGGTGATCTGGGGTCAAGAACGGTGGAAACGTGACCTCCAGGTCAAGGTCTACTCGCATGCAAAATTTCAATGCGCTGCGACAACTTTGACATCCGAGTGGCATTTGAGTGCCAGGTGTTAGCCTTACCTGCATTTTCGACCAAAAATGTCAAATCGCCGTAGGAGTCTCAGACTTTGCAGGACGACTCCTTAGGTCAAATGGAGCATTGTCAACGAAACATTTTTCACTTTGGAGCCAATGTTACAGTTGGATAATGGAGCCCATAGCTCCGCTCACAGAGGTGATCTGGGGTCAAGAACGGTGGAAACGTGACCTCCAGGTCAAGGTCTACTCGCATGCAAAATTTCAATGCGCTGCGACAACTTTGACATCAGAGTGGCATTTGAGTGCCAGGTGTTAGCCTTACCTGCATTTTCGACCAAAAATGTCAAATCGCCGTAGGAGTCTCAGACTTTGCAGGACGACTCCTTAGGTCAAATGGAGCATTCTCAACGAAACATTTTTCACTTTGGAGCCAATGTTACAGTTGGATAATGGAGCCCATAGCTCCGCTCACAGAGGTGATCTGGGGTCAAGAACGGTGGAAACGTGACCTCCAGGTCAAGGTCTACTCGCATGCAAAATTTCAATGCGCTGCGACAACTTTGACATCAGAGTGGCATTTGAGTGCCAAGTGTTTTAGCCTTACCTGCATTTTCGACCAAAAATGTCAAATCGCCGTAGGAGTCTCAGACTTTGCAGGACGACTCCTTAGGTCAAATTGAGCATTGTCAACGAAACATTTTTCACTTTGGAGCCAATGTTACAGTTGGATAATGGAGCCCATAGCTCCGCTCACAGAGGTGATCTGGGGTCAAGAACGGTGGAAACGTGACCTCCAGGTCAAGGTCTACTCGCATGCAAAATTTCAATGCGCTGCGACAACTTTGACATCCGAGTGGCATTTGAGTGCCAGGTGTTAGCCTTCCCTGCATTTTCGACCAAAAATGTCAAATCGCCGTAGGAGTCTCAGACTTTGCAGGACGACTCCCCAGGTCACATGGAGCATACTGAACCGAAAATTTTTCGGTTTGGAGCCATTGTTAAGATCGTCTTTGATCGCCCATAGCTCAAATTCCCAGGGTGAGCGGCGGGCTTCTTTCATATAAATATGCATTCAATTAAAAATTTGCAAACAGTGTTGTAGTTACTTGAATTGGCATCCTAGTGAATTGTAAGGCAGTACCGTTCACTGACAGAGCATTCAATCCATCATCAACAATCATGAAAATCGTATCCGCCCCGCCGCGCGTATACGAGGAGGAGCGTCGGCGGGGATACGATTATATAACATGATGATGCATAAATAAAACATAAATAAAACTGTCTTGTTGTACATGGCCACCAAGTGATAAAACATGACATATGCGACTGGGTAAGTCGGCATTGATGTCCTGCACAAGCACCTGGTGTTCACATTATATGCCGTGAAAAATGCAATGCTAGGCTTGTCAAGGTTTTTAAAATATTTTTTCAAAATTATCTGTTATAAAAATCATTTGTTTATTAACACCAGGTGCCTGTGATGTGCTGACTCGGTTATTCAATGACGGGCCAGAAACTAAGGGGAATTTACCACACCACATATAGATTCACCTGCAATCAAGTCCTTATATCAGGATAACGAAGTAGGACATTGCTATATACCACAGTGTATAATATTGTACCCTGCCCTCGCGGAATATAAAACAAATACCCGCCACGTACAGAGTTCCGCCGCCCTGGCGAAATTCGAACTTGGGATATGTTAAAGTTTTGATCAGAGCCACTGTGCTGGTTTAAATCAAATTGGGGTCCAAATTGGGGATCTAATTACTATGGGAGCGTTCAAATACAATGGGGATCAAGTTTCTATTTTAGGTGAGTGGGTCTAATAGCCACAGACGAGCCATAGTTCTATGGGATGGGGGGTCCAATTACTATGATTTTTTCTATCGTAGAAGTACCGGGAGATACAAATACTATGGGAGTCAAAATATTTCTTTACACCGGCTTTGGATAATTCACAGGGGATTTTTGGTTAAACGTGTTCTTGCTGACTAGAGTGAGGTTTAATATTAAAACACACTAACGTGTTCTCTTGCAAAACATGTTTGACTGGCACTTTAGTAACAAGTACCGCCACAAGAGAAGTATTTTACAAACTTTTATGAACAGACACACTTCCAACACACTGTACCTGATCGACATCTACTAATAAGGGCCATACACGACCATTTACTTGCAAGACGTAATCAAACTTACTATATGATTTGCCGGTATAGGGCCTCAACACATTTGTTCACTATTTTGAAACATTGCAAATGTTGATCTTCATTTGACCATGTGTTTGGCCATGCTGTTAAATGATCTCAAACTTCTGAAAACGTCATCTTCTCAGAAACCACTGAACTGATGAAGATAAAACTATACAATCTATTTTGAGAGATAATCAAGACTGACTATTTTCTGGCGTTGGCGTTTGGTATATACCACATGTGTTTAAATATATATTGGTTTGGCGATTCTCTGGATGTGCGAGGCGATTAATGTGATGGTATATAACTGGTTTCAGGGGCTACTTTTCTAGAAGAGGAACGACACATCTCACAGAAGAGGCTATGCGTTATGGAACAGTCTTTGTGCCTTCATTATGTGCAGGTGCGAACAAATCTCGCATTTATCTCAATCCCGCCCATAAAGTCTACAATTTAGGAGAGCAGATTCAAGTGCAAATAGATGTGAATGATTTGAATGGCAACCGCAAATTTACGGGAGGTGATTTTTTGAGAGTTTGGATTGAGAACCGAGAGACAGCAGTTTCCGTTGCCGGTCAGGTGAAGGACCTCAATAATGGAAGTTACACTGCTCTGCTGAGAGCCGTGTGGTCGGGAGGTGCTACAATTAAGGCATTCATTGCTACGAGGAAGGAGGAGATTGTTCTCAACTATATGATATACCACCAGCACAACAGTCTCTGGAAGATTGTATCTGAATTCCGGGGAAACAAGCTGACAGATGCAACAACGTGTTCAGTTAGACAAGAGGATTCTTTCAAGACGAATGAGTGGTGTAATTTTACGAATGAGAACAACGGCGCTAGTTGGTATTGTAAGAAGTCCACAATCAACCAGTTAACATGTGATACATGGTCGCGTTCATTTAGTGTCAATGTAATTGGATTTCTGCTCAACAGCACCGAGAAAAGTATTATTGGTTTGTATGTATATTTTATATTTTTCAATTTTGATCATATTAACTTCATTCACCTTCAAAATACAGCTGTGTTAGTTGAGGTTAAAGGTGAAGTAAAAAATGGTTTAACGTGGCGTTCAAGGTTATTGCACTTCTCTAGCGACGTGGATGCACGTCTGTGTGTGTCTATGCTTTTACTAGACTGGACTATGCCGATTTTATAATACTAGCCCACTGAGATACAATGTCGCAGTTTATCATGAATACCCCACTCAGACACAGTATACTGAGTCTGAGCCGACTATTTATTGCTTAACCCCTTGATGCCGAGCGCCAGACAGGGTAATAACAAATACAATATTTTAACGTCTTTTGGTATGACGCAAGCGGAAATCGAACCCGCGACCTTCCGATATCCTGACAGACGTTCCATCCCTGGACAAGGGAGGCAGTCAGTTGATTTTAAAGTTGCTTTGAGGGGTATGTTGGTAATTTCAACTAATATGAGACGAAACCCTAAAAGTCGGAGATTTGACACCTAACACCTTACACATATCCCATTGTGAATCAGATCCTCAATTGTTTCCTTATTAATAACATCCTAGGCCTTGTGATTGACCTTTCCACGGAGTATTTGTAATCAAACAAATGAATATGCTTTTTTCCGAACACAGGTCTGTGAGGGCTTCAAAAGAAGATATGTTACAGAGTCCAGTGCGGGTATATGTTGGAGTAGGTAAGCATTCTGCGTGTGTGTATCTCTCAGTGGACAAATCATCCATTCATAGTGTTAAAAGGAGGGATACAATTGTGCAAGATAGGTGCTGAAACAGTGTCTTCGGTGCTTATACCACTGGCGTCAACCAGGCTACCACTAGGCTACCACTAGGCTACCTCTGTAGCCATGTTACAACAACTTTAAACTGAAGTTGAAATGATTAGTCAATGTTGTAAATCCGGCGATATACAACGCCATCAGTTGATGGGATGAGTAATGTTCAATACCGTCGGGACAATGACCTACAAGCAGCAAGGTCAGAAATTGTTACTTATCGTTCTTCATAAGTACAAGCATTGCTCCATGAGAACCTAGTCTGACCCAGAATCCCTACGGTGACCGCGCTACAAAGTCAGTATATAGTAACAGGTAAACATATATGACTCCGAGGATATATGAACCTTTAGGAACAATGAGTGAGTGAATTAGAATATAAAGTTAGTTATGATTTAATTCCTGTCGACAAAGGACAGTAAAACAGTAAGGTAAATGTCACAGTTTAGATATAAAGCAAACCTGAGCGATATTAAAACAACGAATATTTCTGTAGATTAGTTAATATAAATTAAAACAAGGCTAAAGACCACTGGCAGCCATCTACTGGATCACTTAAAGCCGTTGAAAGAAACCTTTAAATGCTAGAACTGAATAAAGTGACGCAACAAGACTGGTGATCCTGATTATAATGGTCTTGAAATTGTCTGTTAAAAACTTTGATTTAAAGTGTGGCAAGCAGTCTCTCAGACCCAAATCAAGCTAATTCCGTAAAAAGGCCATGATTCAAGATGTCGTCTTAAGCTTTCTCAAGGCTGAAAAATATTAACACTGCATGTTGTTTGTTGACAATAGCAATTTTCACGAAAGATTCGAATCGTACAAAATGATTTAATATATAGAAACTGCATTGAATATTAATCATTAGATGTTTGGTTTCAAAGTACCTAACTAATCTGTTATTTACCATTCGATCCATGGTTTTACAGACACAGCTTGTTAAATATATAGGGCGGTAATTATAGGGATCTGTATGATCCTGACCAGGATTCGGGATAGGGACTACAATAGCACCATACATGCCACGAAGGAGGAAAATTCCCTGAAGTCCATATTTGGTCAATTATATCTAAAAGGGTTTCGAGACGTGATTAAGGCAAATAATTCAGGAGCTGATAGTGAAATATTATCAGCACATCCAGCTGCATCATGAGCTTGCCTAATGGCAGTATGTAGTTAATGTGACGAAATACTTCATTATAGCCTTTCAAGTTATCAGAGGTTTTTTTTCTCTGTTGTTTCTGATCTTTTTTAAATTCAGGGACGTAATGAGACGAGGACGAATGTTTTGCCAAAGTTTCACCAAGTGTATTGGCAATATCTGATGTAACAGTTAATAACTGAACATCTTCCTTGAGATGGTGAACAGACAAATATAATCCTTTTCCTTTTATCTGTTGTATCATGTTTCAGACCTTAAACATAGGAGTGCGTGAATTTATCTTATATACATACCTCCTCCACGATTGACACATAATATGTTGTCTTGCCTGGCCTATGCATTTGTAATATTTACTTGATCTAACTTATGAACTATAGGATGTCGGCGGAATTATTTTTCGGTTTTCTTACTGCACATGCGTGCCTGTTTATAAAACCACTGTTAACGAATATGATGATGTGCAGATAACTTGAGAACTGTGTGATAAGCTATTGTATTGAGCTGGTCTGAAAACAATCGGATCTTCAATATTTCTAAGATATTCAGGGGTAAGGTTTGCTGTACAAAATATGTCATACAATGACCAACTGGCCTTTGTAAAATTACATCTGGATGAAGATAGCTTCAACAGATGTCATCATGGACTGACCATTCAAATTCGTTAAATAGATTTTAATCTGTGAGATTATGATCAGAAATGAATTCCTCAAGTACAATTATGAGACATGGTTTAGGGATCTGATCATACAGATTTTGAAGATACAGAGGGAATATACAGGGAACAAAGAGTAAAGACAGCTGGAAGATTTGTAATGAGAGTAACGGGGCTGTGAATCACGTCCTGCCCCACCAAGATAGAAGACCCTCCAATAGCTTTATCACCTGGAGGGAGGGGGTATTATGAATGATAACAATTGTACTGCCTAATGTCAAATTTATTTAACTGAACGTTTAAGGTATGTTTCTTGAAGACATTAAATGCCATTAAAATGATTTCTGAGTCCTTTGCAATTCCATTGAATTAGGTTGGCTGATTGAGCCACGGTGGTCGAATAGGGGACCTCTCACGTGATCGTGAGGAATTAATTCTACCTGTCTTCTGTTGACTGGGCCACCTCCGTCTCGTGAGGTCCAAACGAGGTACTAAGAGGTCCAAACGAGGTACTAAGAGGTACTAAGAGGTATCTCAGGAAGTGAGGGGCTCCTAGGGTTTGGTTTCGTTTTTTCCTAATTAGAAACAATGAGCATAATGATTTCCGTTTCATTTAAGGTTACGTTCAACCATCACTCGAAGCACGAACATGTACGTAGCCAACTTTGAATTATTCATATAAATACCCGTTTCTCTTCACAGTTTCCAACAACGAAAAAATTAACGGCTCCTAATACTTCCTGCAATACACTACGGGCGGAAAAGACATGGCAACGAAAGTCCCCGAATGGTTTCTTTCACCAGAACAAGTGGCATTCGCTTCTGTGTAGTGACACACTGCCTCGCACCATTGATGCTTACAGACAATGATTGAAAGGAAGAACGCTCTGGCTTCATGGTGATTCCACGAGTAATCAGTTTAAAAGTGCTCTTCATTCAATATTACGCTTTCCTTCCCATACAGATGGTCATGTACCTGTTACTGACAAAGATTTGATACATAATTTCTCAATTTCTTGGCATGCTCACGAATTACCATTCTTTCATGGAAGTCGACACTATGAAAGGCCCACAAACCAGGCCCAGGATAGTATAATGGACCGTCTCCCGAACACCACCAAAGACATTGTAGTGTTATATATGTACGTTCATTTCACACTTGTCCATCCGGATGTGTTTAGGCGACATGTTCAAAGACTTGTTCCATCTGCAGAGAACCTCTTGGCACGCGCTCCTAATGTAACAATTGCAGTTCGTGGCCCACATGCATTTTTCAGAGCGACGCGTGGAGTGTTATCTTACTGGGGTCTTCTGTACACCGATATCTGGCATCAGGAATTTGCTCCATTGCAAGACAAGATTGTTTATTTAGATTTCTGGGACTTGACTATGGCTAGGTCATCTCGGGATTTTCACCCACAGACTGACACAGTGCATGAGATGGTACACAACATGATGTCATTGTTGTGCTTTAGAAAGTGACAGATGTGTTACTTCATGTGGACATATCCACAAGTACCTGTAGTGTAACATGAGGGTTGCATTATTTCATATAAACTGGTGTCCTTTATTTGTATACGAATTGTTCAAATTACATCAATAGGGTTAGCCTTATCGCCATATGTCGATCGACCGTTTTGAGTCATACGTTAACGTGCATTTTATTGATTGTTGGTATTCGTATCTTCCTGGAACGTATATTAAACAAAACTCGCACAACACCCTAAATATCCACATCACATGCACACGCTTGGAGTACTACCCACAAACTGTTATGAAACATGTGTCCTAACACGTGCATGGAATCTGATGAGCACAAACGTGAACATTAACCTTTCATACACTGTATGATAAAATAAAGTAAACATGTATGACTCTATTTTGCCACCCCAAAGGAATCGGCGTCAGCTAAAAATCGAAATTGGTTATTTTTTGGCGTTGATGTTTTATATTTAGTACATAGGTTTCTTCACTGATGCATTTGGGGATATATGTTTGTTTCATTAAAGTTTTATATCTATATTCACATTAATAACATGTAGATGAAAAGAGGGTTCAATATTAAGTAGAAATGTCCCACACTGTAGAAATAAGACATTTCTATCCTATTCGATGATGAAGAATTTAATAAGTTCAATATTGCATTTACATTAATGTCTTTACCTCGTTCATAAACATATACAAGAAAGGTCACGGAAATAATGAATCAGTTATACTTTGTTAAAATACTTATTCTCTAAAGCATGGCATTTTATTGTTTCCCTATAAAAGCCAATTCAAGCCACTGGAAATATATTTAAATAGTTCAAAATTTAGATGGCTATCACCCTCGTAGAAAATGGTATTCTTTGACCATATTTACGCCATAATAACTTCTACAGTTATTTATAAATAAATTCATTATTAAGTATTTGTAAGTTTAGAATCTGACACCATGGTATCAGTTCAGACTTTTTATACAATATATACGATGAAAATAACCGATATGTTATTTGTTGTTTTTCGTGATTTAAATGTGTCATAGAAGCCACAGAAGCTCAAAGGGGATCTATCGAAAGGAAGCGTTTTAATGCATGTAAAATAATATTACAAAGTACATTATTACACCCCAAAAAGAGCCATGTGTAATTTCATTGGTATCCACAAAGCAACAAACGACCGCCCTGACCTCCAATTAGCGCGTCTGCATATTGAAACTCTAGCTGAGGCCAGGCTGTAGGTGGGACGTCAAATTAGTGTCTTGGTCGCCATTTAGTTTTGTTTACACTGCATTAATATACGTGACAACAAAGTGATTTTCTGTTTTTCTTGGCCTGTTGAAGACGCAAAAATGGGTATTGTGTGGGCGTGGGGGTGTACTTGTTCATCAAACAAAAGTACCAAGTGTCATTTTTTGACATTTCCAAGAGAAAACGCCAATCTAGAGACGAAGAAAGTTTGGATAAAGCGATGTCAGCAGGAGGAATATGGAAACCTACAGGACATGCCACTTTGGCACAATTTTGGTGTACATAAATTCCGATATTTAGTTAAAGGTCTTGCGTGCTTTAAACCCTTGTCTGATTCCGCAGGAAAAGTCTCTCTTGTTTTATTCACAAAACAAGCATGATCTACTTACCTACATTTCTCACAGCGCCAACTCTGCATTCCAAAGACCATTTGATTTGTCTCAATTGCTCACCTCTGAAACCAGAATACTTCTCAACACAATTCTCGAAAGCATTAAGAAAAGGTGCGATTTCCCGTAAAATTACTGAATATATTAACAAATTAAACTGTTTAGTGGGGTTTTGTAGCTTGAAAATTTAAATTTAAGAAAATTTACTCGGCATTGGCTAACAAATGTCCAAAATATAACTTGTAAAAAAATTGTCCAGACATTTTGTCATTGGTTGTTTTGGGGAACGTCGCATGACCATCAGGTAAGAAAATGGTTAACCGAGTGAAATTATTGATGTTGTGTAATCGCTTCACGTCATATGATCCTGTGTTAGTTGTACGTCGTTAGGTGGTAATTAATCGTGTGTCAATAACTGTTTGTAAACACGTCACCTGCGTACTTCGCATATGGAAAAAGAAATTATAATATCTTACACACAAAACTGAGATACATGTGCAGTCAATTGAATTATGATTTTTATAGAATTGGTATCAAAGATCACCCGAACTGTACATCTTCAAATACATGTGAAAATGCATATCATTATCTCATGGAATGTACATTGTTTAGTCATCATCGTGAAAATATGTTTAACAACCTTAAAAAATATTGTTCATAACATACCTGTTGATGTACACCTACTGTTATACAGCAATGCGGATCACGTTGCTACAGAAAATGAAGCTATATTTAAGGCAGTACAACGTATATATGTATAACTAAAAGATTTGTGTAAAGAACAGTTCATTCAATGATGCATCTCTCCCCTTCAAACTATTTCAATCAGGCTCCTTCCCAGCGCGTGACACTCTCGGTAACATCGCTACTGTCAGTGTGGAAGCACCATGAAACGAATCTTCAAATTTGCCCTTTAACCCCGAATGTATTCACGTTAATATCTGTGTTTAATTATGTCTTTGGGAATGCCATCATAGTGAATTTTGAAAAGACTTGCGACTGACCAGGTTTCCAAAAAAAAATTAACCATTTTATTTGTTTAATGACATTGATACTAGATAGCAGACTAACAAAAAAAACACGAGACTGGGTTCCTGTCTACCAAAAAAGAATAGCACTAAGCTTGCGTCGCGAATCAACAGTTGAACCAGTTTAATAAAATCACCCAACTTCCCCCTTACATTTCTACTGTTCCAGTTATATGATAGTTGATACGAACTAGAATTCAAATTGACAAACAAAGAAATTAATTTCGCTGGGGTAGGCGTATTCGGCGTCACGGCAGTCATCACTTGTTTGTAAACATAATGGTCAGTCGGTTGGTCAGTAGAACTCCTAGCATGGTTCTGGCCACCTATCACAGTGGGGAGCTTTGACTGGTGACAGCGACAGCAGAGAGAACTCCGCGAATTGGCTAGAGGGGTTTGCATTCCAATAAAAAAATACTGATCTAAGTTTCCTATTTTTCTACGTAATCAATATGGAAGCACACGACTGTGGAAAGTAAAGCCAAGTGAGCGCTCTTAAATGAAATCTAAATGTCCCAATAATTCATACCATTGGAAAGTAACGGTGATAGACATATGGCATTTTTGTCGAAGTACGCATTCATTGAGAATTTTCCGTGATTTTTATTTGCCGACAAAAAATCCCGTTGAAATTGCCAGTGTTATTTGACGTCAAAACAAAATTGACGGAAGTGGTCGTGATTGGTTCGAACGCAGACTGTTTCAAAGACAAAATGAATGACGGTTTTGAATGTATGTCTTGAAGAAATCCCGATTACATCTATGCAGGTTTCAGTGTCCGTGCTCTTTCATTAGTGATAAAAACAACTTCGGGGTAATTGACATGGGACAAAATGTGCAACATCGCTAAACAGCCTTAACAATACTCAAATTGACATCGCTCAATATTGGACATCATTATTATTTCTTAATAATTAAGGAGATTATACTAACGTACTACCACCCAAGAGTAAGTGCACGTATAGATGCAATCAAAATCGTTGAAACGGTCAATATAAATATGCAATACTTGAACAAAACACTTCCGTTGCGGACTTAAAAGCAATATGTCTGACCCGTCTGATCAATTTCTTTTTCAAATTGGCTGTGTGATATTATAATAGTTACGTGTGTGTGGCATTGGTGCATAATAACAAATTCGCCGTCATTCGCATAAAATTCAACATGTCAGAAAAAGGTCGCGAAGAGTGGTAACCACTTCGCTAATCTCACCATATTTCGCAATCCGTAGCATTGTATAAAATATGAGTTAGACGATGTTGAAGCTGGGATGATAAGGGTGATGATGGTAATAATTTTAATTCACAGTTGAAAAGCGACATTTTAAGGGTGTGAAAAGTGAGGGACCATATATGGTCCCGTGGCACCAAAGTGTGGATTAAGCGTAAAAAGTGCTGCTAACAGCTTCAGTAGCAGAGCCATTAGTGATGTCATTTGATTGTGACGTCATGGTAACCAGTGACGTCACAATGGTCTGCAAAGCATTGTGATGTAATTTTCATTGCAGCGATATCTACAGTGTAGATATCGCTTGATCTCATCCAAACGTACGAGATGTGTCCACGTATGTTGTGCCCTTAAACCTACAATGGTCTTAAGTCTACAATATTCATGGGTGGGCGTGGCTTGTGTATGCACACGACACTTATTTCGTACGCACTGCTTCTCAATTGAACCCGGAAGTGCATCGAACTTCTGCCGTGTTGTGACAGCACACAGCGTGCAGTGAGACTGCATTGTTTGCGGTACAGCAGAACCTGAAGAAACTTTCCTTCTTTATCAATCTGTAAACTATCATTATTTTATGCAAAACTAAGAGGAAATAAATCAAAATGTTTGTAAAACGTTCGTGTATTTTGTAAGCAAGTGTGGAATTTTAAGGAATTTTATTCCCAGTATCACCTTCCACTTTGCCATTGTCTCATGGAAAATAAACACTGGGAATTGGGCATTAAAATAGGAAATATTCCTTCTCGTTAGCAGTGTGTCATAACTCCCGTATAGCAACGTATATATCAAGTTCCATACCAACTACTTCTCGTGCACTCCCTGTTTCCTTCAGCGTTTTCAGTTGTGGTGTATTTGGATGGGCTAAATATGGACACGATAACTTTCTAAATATCCAGTATAACATTAAATTCAAAATTCAAATCTTAATCCAGGCTGGTAGTGTTCATATTCATTACATTAAATATGGTTAAATGTCAGTGGTTTTCATTCCCCATCAGATAGTTTGAAAGAGGACACAAGATGATTGATCAATATCAGTATTGTATATTCATAAAAATTATATTGAATTCGTTTTTGTTTTGTTTGCAGGTCTTACCAGTTGGAACTGGTGTTTATATTGGTGTTCATGTTAGGGTCAGATAAAGTATAATTTTTTTTAATCAATAAACTGGAATTTAGTTTTGCATTTTTGGTATGCATTAGAAGTATTGTATACAGGCTACTAGTATATGGCTCCTTGTAATTCTATACTCATTGTGGGCAAGTCTAGATGAATCCAACGTCAAAATGTTCTTACTCTTTACATAATCTAGAAATTCTTATTTAAAACTAATACGTTTTGCCTTCGAGACTTGTGCAAATGTAACAGGCTACCCATTGCACAGGTTCGGCAAATTAAACAGTACAAATGTCTCAGTTGGTTTATAAGACATCATTAGTATATGTAAGTGTTTGGGACATCCCGTGAAAACATAAACAAAGTAAATTGTGGCAGCAGTGAGGTAGTTTGTTTTAATGCTGCTATAAGCATAATGCCAGTCACATCACTGTAGAGGGCACCAAGTGTACACATTTGCATGTGGGTGGGGTGAAGTCACATACTAGTCAGCAGGACCTGTGCCCTACATCTGTGTATATTATTAGTTTTACACTCACATCTATACATAGGATGTGAAGCACATGTATTACCATGAATAGAACACCACCTCTTTACATCAAATTATACATGCATTTTGTCTGCTGTTAAATTGTGTGTTCAAATCTGAAGAAAGAAGAGGATACTCCTATGTAGGAACTAAATAATGTTTGTGTAATTAGAGATGGTGTAAGCTTCACACTGGCTTTTAGTTTGTGACACACGATTGGACATTCATGCAATGATAACTTAATACAAGAAAGAAGTGTATGTAGCTGAACATAGATAAGCTGTTCAAGGTACATTTGTCAAGGCTGACATTGTCCGAGAAGTCAGATTGTAGACATCCATCACCTCCTGGGGTTAGTTGTTGGTGTATTCACTTCACATGACAAAAGAAATGAAGTTCATTGAAGATGATTTATTACAAAAATACAAAACAACCTATGTATATTATTGATGACAAATCTGAGGCACATAAGAAACAAACAAACAAACATATAAGAAATTGTTAGCTAACAACAACATATGCAAACTACATGATCATATATTTTTGATACTTTTTTCACTCTTGTTTAATGCTTTATTCAGCTATGTTCCAGCCACCTGTATGCAAATTCAGACCAGACAAATCAGTCATTCCTATTATGAGCAACGATCCACACCATCGGGGTACGATGACACACAATCAATAAAGTCACCAAATCTAACAACCAGATCTATTTAGTCGCCTGTTATCACAAGAATAGATTGCTGGGGTCCTGTTCTAAACCATATTGCAACAAGGTAGACTAAATGATTATTATGTTAAATATAATCATATGTGGTATTCAAGCGCTTAATTTGGTAGACACAAATATATTTTTATGGCTGTTGAAATAAGTCAGCAAAATAATCTAACACACAAGAAATGCCAGATGAATAATGATAGCCATTGGCTCCTTAACATTAAATGAACATAAACCTGGAGGTTACATAAATATGACAAAGACCATTATACACGTCATTTTCATGGGAATTAAATGTTTCTAGAATGCAAACCAATGTAACTAGCAAATGTTTAAAAATACTTGCAAAATCAGAAACATTTCCATTTACTCAAAATGTCTTAAAAAAACTACCATGTATTTCAAGTCCAAACCATCACAATTTCTTTGTCCAAATATAACCCAGTCTCTGCATTACACAAGTAATACAGTTAATACAACCATGTGTCCCAATAACCTCAAATGTCACCTTGAACATTGACATATATAGCACTAACATTTAATGTGGCAGTATTTGTAAGGATGTACATATATAGTTTCATGTCTACAGAGAAAACCATGCCTCATACAATAATTAAAATGTGTTTTGCAAATATCAGAACACAGACCTTAACCTTTAATAATTTTAACCAAAGCCTAAACAAAGCAAGTACACATAATAAAGAAGGCATATACAATTTTGATAAATGCATGAATACCCCCTACTTGCAAAGCGTAACCACAAATGTGTTTGTCTTGTGTCATGGACATTTTTCCAAAACAACTCCCCAGGAACATTTTGAAAAACTCCTGTGAAGAATATTCCCACAAATAATTAATCATGTGTAGTGGTTTAATAGTTACTTTCATACAACCACTTGTATTACCTTCCATGTTCGTATTAAGTGTCCATGTTATTTACCAGTAAGTAATCATTTCAGAAAATGGTCCAAAGAAACAAAATACACTCTCTCAAAAAAGAAACGCAACCCCAGTCTGAAAATGTGAGAAAGACCCAAGAAGAAAAATGTTCATTGTAAATACAGTTTTTCTGATATGCACGCATACCATGTACATTGTTTATTAACGTAAGCGCCCAAACACACCAATTTTCGTGCAAAAGGGCATTTTATTGTTACTTTAAGCATAGTGAGCAAAATTTTCTCATGGCCCATGCCAAAAGCCTCATGCACGTGCAATTCATGGAAAGAGCAGTAGAAGTATGGGTTTATAAAAGTACGTGTTGATTAGCAATTCACTCTATCATTTTCACCGAAAGACAAGGTCGAATATGCCACGGTTGAGTGCTGCAGATCGAAATATCGCCATTGGTCGTATTGAGGCCGGACAAAGCTTTGGAAACGTTGCCCGGCACCTCAATATTCATAAAACAACGATTTCCCGACTTTTGAGCCAATACACCCAGTTTCATGCAACTGAAGATCGCCCCAGAAGTGGTAGGCCAAGGGTTACCACACCACCTCAGGATCGATTCATCCGGGTCACCCAACTACGTAATCGGCTAGCCACACCTACCGTCACTGCAACATAGGCGCCAGGTTTGAGAAGAGTGTCCGCACAAACAATTAGGAACCGTCTACGAGAGGCCGGTCTACGTGCAAGAAGACCACTGATTGGACCTGTTTTACGCCACGAACATCGACGCCAACGACTCAGGTGGTGCACCAATGTTCAGATATGGACCCTCAGAAACTGGAGGTGCGTCTAGTTTAGTGACGAATCACGTTTTCGCTTACAACGCCGTGACGGAAGACAGCGTGTCTATAGAAGAGGAAACTAACGTTTTGCCCCGAACTGTGTTCGGCAGGTCGACAGATTTGGTGGAGGGAGCATCATGGTGAGGGGAGCCATGTCTTACAACCAAAGATCAGACTTGGTGATCATTTGTGGCAATTTGACAGCCCAGCGCTATATCAATGAAGTTTTACAGCCTCATCTTCTGCCGATTATCGACCAACAGAGGGAGCTTTATCAACACGACAACGCCCGGCCGCACACTGCTCATGCAACAGTGAATTTTCTCCAGAATTCTGACATCAACGTGTTACCATGGCCCTCCCGATCACCAGATATCAACCCAATCGAACATCTTTGGGATTATCTGGATCGACGAGTACGTGCACGTACACCGCCTCCGCAGACGTTGGATGCACTAGCCGTTGCACTGCAGGAGGAGTGGAGAGCAATCCCTCAGGAAAGAATCCGGCGTCTAATCCGTTCTGTTCCTAGGAGGTGCAATGCTGTGATCGCAACTCGTGGCGCTCATACGAGGTACTGAGGAACACTCCCCCTTGCGTCAAGTCAATCTTAGTGAGAGAACTGTCAAAGTCTGGACTTAAACTTGCATAACTGTACTGCCACCATGCCAAATTTCATATTGTTGTCTTCAATAATAAATGTGTTATAATAACTTGAATATTGAGATAAAGATCTTGAAAATATAGGGGTTGCGTTTCTTTTTTGAGAGAGTGTATGTAAAAATGTGAGACATTATTATTACATTATTATTAAACTGACACATAACAATATGAAAATGTACAGCATAATGTCACACATCAGACATTCTGTGCATATATAACAATTACACATCAACAACTTTCTGAGTTGTGGCAGAAAGCCACAGTTTCCCACACTTCCCTTGGCAGACATGCATAGAGTTGGTGCAGTCTTCATGATCTACTGTCATGAGCAGAACTCAGACAGAGTAGAAATGTGGCATCACTTTATTATTCCAATGGTCATGACATGGCAACATCCAATATACACAAATATCAAACCATCTCTCTCAAATAATTGTACATAAATTCTAGAGCTTGGACGAGTCCAAATTTACTACCCGGGGCCCCACCCCACTATTATCTGACCTGTAAGGTCTCAAGAGATACAAAATGTCCGATTGTGATTTTTTTTACCACAGTACATGCAAAACGTATTTAGATACATGAATTAAACAATCTGGTCATGCATACACTGTAGGTGACTTAAGTTATATATCTTTATTCAACCGTATGAAAAGAAATTTGAACATTAGTGACATATAGTGTAACCATAGAGTTCTAGATAAATTTTGTTATTAAACAATATATCATGTGACTAACTAATTCTGCTCACAAGTTAGAAATAGGATTTACTATCAGTAGTCAAAACAAAATCTTAAGATTCCATTATATGTCAAGTTTATAGGCGTTATCCCATTTCTGGTCGAGGGGACATGAGTAATAATATAGTCAAAAATCTCTTAAAATTAGAAATATTGTCTCATAGCATTCAGGCTTTGCTGACAGGTTTGAAATTGTATTTACTATCAGTAGCTAAAAGAAAATCTTCAGATTCCATTATATGTCAAGTTTATAGGCGTTATCCCATTTCTGGTCGAGGGGACATGAGTGATAATATAGTCAACATGATGACAGGTTTGAAATGTTATTTACTATCAGTAGTCAAAACAAAATCTTAAGATTCCATTATTTGTCGAGTTTATAGGCGTTATCCCATTTCTGGTCGAGGGGGCATGAGCAATAATATAGTCAGAAATCTCTGAAAACTAGAAATATTGTCCCATAGCATTCATATTCTGCTCTCAAGTAACAAATGGGATTTACTATCAGTAGTCAAAACAAAATCTTAAGATTCCATTATTTGTCGAGTTTATAGGCGTTATCCCATTTCTGGTCAAGGGGACATGAGTAATAATATAGTCAGAAATCTCTTAAAATTAGAAATATTGACCCATAGCATTCATATTCTGCTCTCAACTTAGAAATGGGATTTACTATCAGTAGTCAAAACAAAATCTTAAGATTCCATTATTTGTCGAGTTTATAGGCGTTATCCCATTTCTGGTCGAGGGGACATGAGTAATAATATAGTCAGAAATCTCTTAAAATTAGAAATATTGACCCATAGCATTCATATTCTGCTCTCAAGTTAGAAATGGGATTTACTATCAGTAGTCAAAACAAAATCTTAAGATTCCATTATTTGTCGAGTTTATAGGCATTATCCCATTTCTGGTCGAGGGGACAGAGTAATAATATAGTCAGAAATCTCTTAAAATTAGAAATATTGACCCATAGCATTCATATTCTGCTCTCAACTTAGAAATGGGATTTACTATCAGTAGTCAAAACAAAATCTTAAGATTCCATTATTTGTCGAGTTTATAGGCATTATCCCATTTCTGGTCGAGGGGACAGAGTAATAATATAGTCAGAAATCTCTTAAAATTAGAAATATTGACCCATAGCATTCATATTCTGCTCTCAACTTAGAAATGGGATTTACTATCAGTAGACAAAACAAAATCTTAAGATTCCATTATATGTCAAGTTTATAGGCGTTATCCCATTTCTGGTCGAGGGGACATGAGTAATAATATAGTCAAAAATCTCTTAAAATTAGAAATATTGTCCCATAACATTCATATTCTGCTCTCAAGTTAGAAATGGGATTTACTATCAGTAGTCAAAACAAAATCTTAAGATTCCATTATTTGTCGAGTTTATAGGCATTATCCCATTTCTGGTCGAGGGGACAGAGTAATAATATAGTCAGAAATCTCTTAAAATTAGAAATATTGACCCATAGCATTCATATTCTGCTCTCAAGTTAGAAATGGGATTTACTATCAGTAGACAAAACAAAATCTTAAGATTCCATTATATGTCAAGTTTATAGGCGTTATCCCATTTCTGGTCGAGGGGACATGAGTAATAATATAGTCAAAAATCTCTTAAAATTAGAAATATTGTCCCATAACATTCAGGCTTTGCTGACAGGTTTGAAATGGGATTTACTATCAGTAGTCAAAACAAAATCTTAAGATTCCATTATTGGTCGAGTTTATAGGCGTTATCCCATTTCTGGTCGAGGGGACATGAGTAATAATAAAGTAAAAAATCTCTTAAAATTAGAAATATTGACCCATAGCATTCATATTCTGCTCTCAACTTAGAAATGGGATTTACTATCAGTAGTCAAAACAAAATCTTAAGATTCCTTTATTGGTCGAGTTTATAGGCGTTATCCCATTTCTGGTCGAGGGGACATGAGTAATAATATAGTCAAAAATCTCTTAAAATTAGAAATATTGACCCATAGCATTCATATTCTGCTCTCAACTTAGAAATGGGATTTACTATCAGTAGTCAAAACAAAATCTTAAGATTCCTTTATTGGTCGAGTTTATAGGCGTTATCCCATTTCTGGTCGAGGGGACATGAGTAATAATATAGTCAAAAATCTCTTAAAATTAGAAATATTGACCCATAGCATTCATATTCTGCTCTCAACTTAGAAATGGGATTTACTATCAGTAGTCAAAACAAAATCTTAAGATTCCTTTATTGGTCGAGTTTATAGGCGTTATCCCATTTCTGGTCGAGGGGACATGAGTAATAATATAGTCAAAAATCTCTTAAAATTAGAAATATTGACCCATAGCATTCATATTCTGCTCTCAACTTAGAAATGGGATTTACTATCAGTAGTCAAAACAAAATCTTAAGATTCCTTTATTGGTCGAGTTTATAGGCGTTATCCCATTTCTGGTCGAGGGGACATGAGTAATAATATAGTAAAAAATCTCTTAAAATTAGAAATATTGTCCCATAACATTCAGGCTTTGCTGACAGGTTTGAAATGGGATTTACTATCAGTAGACAAAACAAAATCTTAAGATTCCATTATTTGTCGAGTTTATAGGCGTTATCCCATTTCTGGTCGAGGGGACATGAGTAATAATATAGTCAAAAATCTCTTAAAATTAGAAATATTGACCCATAGCATTCATATTCTGCTCTCAAGTTAGAAATGGGATTTACTATCAGTGGCCAAAAGAAGAGCCTAAGTCAGAAGGAATGGGTGCATAGTCAGAAAGAAATGCGAACATGAGTGACTTTTAGTGTAAGCATAGAGTTCGAGATAATTTTTGTCATTAAACAATATATCACATGACTAACCACGGGTCCAGGCAGTCCTGTGGGTACCCGGGTCCTACTCAGTACCCACCCGACCCAGGTACCCGAGTTACCAGTTGCAGCCCTAATAAATTCACACATTGTCATACAAAGAAATACTAATGTTACAAAATGACATGTCACTGTGGTTCATGTACATCAAATTACTTTTCTTGTAAAGATAATATATGTGGGTGTTGATATCAGTGTGCAAGCACAATCATCACAACACATCCAGCAAGTCAGTCATCCTGTATAACAGTGGCATTTTAATCCTCCCTGTGTGAACCAAACCATCATTATTCGTCATCCACAGTGATGTGGACACCCCTCCCTGGAACTTGACTGGCATCAAATTCTGTTGATTTACATTCATAGTTGACTTCTTCATAGGGTTTATTCAGCACATCCATCAGAATATGAATTATAGCTTCCTTTACCCCAACATACATCAGGTAATCTGTGGCAGCTCTGAAGTGTGAAAAAACATATGTTTATGTAAAAACAATTGACTAAGCACCGTAGCTCACAAAGACATCAACACATGTACGCAACAGTTTGAAATATCAACAAAGCCAGTCATCCAACAGGATTTGTTGTAAGCATTGTCATTCATTCATTGTCATAGAACTATTTAAAGAAAACGCAATGAATATATCCAGAAATTGCAGCCTTGCTGAAATATTTGGTTAACACATGTGACATCATTGGAACAAGTATGTGATGTTTCAGTGTCATTGTTTATGTGGTTTCTAAGGAGAAGAGAGACATCAGAAAGGGGCTTCGCACATTGTACCCATGTGGGGAATCGAATCCGGGTCTTCAGCTTGATGAGTGAAAGCTTAACCAGTACTTACTACGGAATCTAAAGTCAAAATTCTTGACTGAATTCCTGTGTTTTTTATTTTGCCAATCCGAGCAGAAGTTCTGATTCATATGCATAAAGAAACAGATGGGCAGGGACCTGAGCACATGGCTACTACAGGAACAGATCCAACAAGAAGGTCCAATTCCAATTAACTTAGTAATTGCATGAACTAAATTATCTAAATAAAAATGGTACAGACGTTACTAGAAGTCAGACAAAACATATACTTAAAGCAGTATGCAGTATGACTTCCATGCTCTCACACTGGTTGATTACTTCCTTCTATGTCTACAGTGTTATTCATAGGAAAACAATTCTTATTATGCCACAGTTTCCAAACCTGAATGTACTAAAGTACCTATAATGAATTATTCACTCTTAAAACTATCTGACAGGTTATCTCAATGCATTGTCATAGTATCTTCTTACCTACATGAAATTTCATGTTATTGTAGTTTACCAAGTCTCGTTTTGGTGATGGAAGTAGTAATGCTTTCTCAGTAGGTGTAACTAAAAACCTTCAGGTGGGTATTTGTTCAATAATCTGTGCACTGTTCTCAACAGAATACAATGACAGATTGAACCCATTTTTATATATCAAAAGAATGGACAGCTTGACTGATATTCCTTTGAAATTGAGGTGGTATCGATTGTAGGAATCAATAAGCTGCCAGAATATATATACATGAGAATATCCCCGAAGACAACATTAGCTCTCCTATTCCACCAGATCCTTCAAGGATTCCCAAATGACAGGGCTGTAAGTTATCATGTACACAATCCTTAAAGCATGGTCTTGCATTGAAATAGCTCACAAATTTTCATGTAACGTTTTCATGAGCAATGATTGGAAGGATGTTTGTTAAAAATAATATATGAGGCAACTGTCACATTTGAGAAGGTACATACATATTGAGACAGATATCCCTCTGCAAAATTGACTCTTCGGTCTGGTGTTGGGAAGCCGCTGACAAACTCATCATGCCTTTGAAGTTGTTCCTCACTGAAAAACATATCTAAAATGAGTGTTTGTTGTTCAGTGCCCCACTCAGCAATATCAATACTATATTGTGTCTCAACAAGACCAAATAGTGTTTTGATATTATGAGCAAATTTCTCACAGTCATAATGTATGATGTCATAAATTCATCCAGGGTCACAGAGATTTACCACCTGATCCATTGAGTCTCTGGTGTGACAAGCATAGGTTGCTAGGGACTAGTTCTAACACAGTATCCATTAAGTCTCCTGGTGTGACAAGCATAGGTTGCTAGGGACTAGTTCTAACACAGTATCCATTAAGTCTCCTGGTGTGACAAGCATAGGTTGCTAGGGACTAGTTCTAACACAGTATCCATTAAGTCTCCTGGTGTGACAAGCATAGGTTGCTTGGGACTAGTTCTAACACAGTATCCATTAAGTCTCCTGGTGTGACAAGCATAGGTTGCTAGGGACTAGTTCTAACACAGTATCCATTAAGTCTCCTGGTGTGACAAGCATAGGTTGCTAGGGACTAGTTCTAACACAGTATCCATTAAGTCTCCTGGTGTGACAAGCATAGGTTGCTAGGGACTAGTTCTAACACAGTATCCATTAAGTCTCCTGGTGTGACAAGCATAGGTTGCTAGGGACTAGTTCTAACACAGTATCCATTCAGGACTTCAATTAGTGCTTCGTGTTTTAATGGTACTTCAAAAATTCATTGTTTTAGCTTGTTTCGTTTTGGTAAAACCCACAAACACAGGTTTGGAGTAAATCAAACACTATGAGAAAGCAACTGGAATAAAACCCCAGTTATTACTATATCTGGATTGAAAGTCATTCCAAGTTATCTGCCAACAAAACATCTCTTGCAGCAATTCTCTGCAGGTGTGCCACTACATTTTCTTTCTGTATAAATTTTAGTAAAGAGAAACATCATTAACACAAGTTTAAGAAAACATCTTACTGAGAGTGAATAATACCTTCTTATCAGGTATCTAATGGCAGCAACTGACATGTGCCTCTTACAATTGTTAAGCTAAACTTTCAAATAATGTATTGTGAAATATGAAGGCACCATGGCAAAAACATTTATGAAGGTAATACAAGAGTACTGTTTACTCAGATATAATTTTTAGAATTTTTTTTATTAAAACAAAAGTACATCTGAAATCATCTTTGGTTAATATTTCATACTGAAAACATTAATGGATCTATCATTAAGCAACTGACACAATAATAAGGAACTGTCTTGTTGCAGGTGTTGCACTGGGTGTGGACATACCTTGTGTTCCCATACAGCAGTGTTGATTGC
This sequence comes from Haliotis rufescens, assembly GCF_023055435.1. Classification (NCBI taxonomy): domain Eukaryota; kingdom Metazoa; phylum Mollusca; class Gastropoda; order Lepetellida; family Haliotidae; genus Haliotis; species Haliotis rufescens. The sequence goes on from NW_025963860.1 coordinate 128,975, forward strand.
ATACTTGGAATCTGAATCTGATTCATCTTCTGTGTCCATTTTGGTGTCATTAGCTGCTTCTGTCTCTTTCTCTTAAAATGAAACATGATTGTATGTGAGATGTGGAACCAGTATGCGTAATCCTTGTACAAGTAACAAGCATATGAATGAACACAAGAATGTTTTTTCTGTGTATGATAAGTATGAAATGGTTAATGTCAGAAGTATACTTATATTAGCTCTCTATCCTTAATTTCCAATGAGTCTGTGAATATATGAAATGTTCAGTACCAATATAGTAATATACTGATGTCTCTGTGGACAGAGATGTCATAAATTTATATCTGATAATAGATACATGCCACGGTCTCAATGTGACGATCCAAGTGTAATTTAGTTCTTAACTTAAAGAACATGCACATGCTGGCACTTGCACAATGATAGGCTTTATTGGGCTTTGTTTCAGCGTGAAGACAGAGTCAACTGTTTTGAGTAATATGTAATGTTATAGGTATATATTGCAAAAACCTACACAAGTTCTGAATGCTTTGACATGGTGACCTGCCATAATTATTTTAACTGTACCATCAATAAAGGACAAACCTCCTTCTGTGGACACTGGTATGAGTGTCACATAATGCAGCTCCCACAAGTGGCCTATGCTTAGTACTGGCATGTCTCCTCAGTATTCAGCTGGACGAATGAATGTAGGCTCATTTGCAATTGTTGTAATGATCCTGATGGTCACCTTATAGAGGTCAGCTGTTGCCTGCAGAATGATGTTGTCTCCCCATTCCCCCAACATCTTCATCTTGATGATATAGTCTCTGAATGTTGGATAATGGTTTTTATCCACGAAGTCCTTGAACAGACACCGCTTGCCCTAAAACATGTTCAGTTAGTGTGAGACTGAGAAATGTTACTGTTCTTCTTTCTTCTTATACTACATGTAATACACATAAAATGAAAAAACAAAAAACAACAAAAAACATGACTCAATGTTGTGTTGTATAGTCATCTAAGTTCAAAGCTAAAATGGTACAAAATCTCTACAAGTGACAAACCTCACATTGTCAGAAGATACCATTTTGCATGACCCCCATGGGGAAGTACTGGTACTTGCATCTTTATGTTAAATGCAACATGCATAGATAATGAATTGAAATTGTGCAATTCATCAGGTTCCATGAATTTGGTCAAGTGTTTTTATGTTTGCCCAAAATTGGAAAAAGTTAAAATTCAAGATGAGCTAATGAAAAAAAAGTTTTCACTGGCTTGCTGTATAAGTGTATTTACCTTAAATGCAAAGTTTAGTCCCATTTCACCTCATCCCAATCTATATGCCTTTCAAAATTTACTTGAACCTATTTATTGGGGTAAACATGAAGTATCAGAAATTATTCATACAGCCCAACTGAATATAAAGTCAGTGGTTTATACTGTAACCTAAAAGAGCCACTTTGCATAATAATTTTAGACTTGCTCATTTAGAAATGTGTATACAGCCTTTCTGTACAAAATTTCAGCCATCACATTTTTTAAATGCCTTTTAAGGTCCTGATAACTCTTTATGAGGTCAAAAGTAAAACAAATTTTATAATGTAATATAAATGTGCTGCGGAAGTATGAAACCTATTAGAACTGTACATGTACATATGTGGCAGATAAAAGTGAATATTCAGCTTATTTTACACACCTTATCTGACAACTGTCATGCAATTTTGAAACTTAAATTCTCAATATTAAGAGGTGTCTCATAATATTTCCAAAACATTTGAAAGTAATATACCCTACTAAACAGGCTGACCTGAGGGATGTTTCCTTCATTGGGACAACCATTTGTTTATCTTGTTTTAAATAAAGAAGTTTAATCAATGTCAAGGGCATCACCAATAGAGCCCCATGACTCTCTAGCTCACATAACATAAGAAGAATTAATGAAAATATATTTGATGGAAAGGTTGAGAGCAAATTGTCATTGACATATTTAACATAAGATCCAAAATATGTGAGTACTTTTCAGAGACAATAATAACTAAAACTATTCAGGCAAAACTTTGCTTCATAAGCTTTGAGGTTTCGTCCTGTAAGCCAAAATTTCAGTAACACAAAAAAAGATATGTGGAATTCATTACTGGATAAAAATTGAAATTCACCAAATCAAATGTACTGCCGTTATTGTAAAAAACATTCTTACTGCATATCAATGTTCATAATGATAACAAATATAAACTTTTTAAATCCATTGAGGTGTAATAATCTGAACAAACTTGCATGCCAAATTTTCAGCTGGTCCACTGATTTCTAAGAATAACATGATTCCAAACAAATAGGACATGGCTTCAGCCCAATTAGGCTTTCACATTTTATTCACTATATCAAATTTCTACCCTAAGAAAACTGAAAGTATGCATTATTGTTTACTTACCTACACATATTGCACAACCTTTTCTCGCAGATGTTTATGGCTGGTTATGTCAATGTCATGTATTTGAAGCTGTTGAGCCAATGCAATAAACATGCAGTTACCAGCCCCTTCATTGTCCACAATGTCAAGGTCATAGAATGAGGCCTCCATCTCCAGTTCTTTCATAGTTGGCGTCTTCTTGCGTCCTGCATAGACACATTATATAAGTAACACAAATTGTCCTGTAATATATCTCTTAGTATATTGTTTTTATGGAAACAACTGTAATGTTCTGCAATACATGTACTGATGTAGTATTTTTCAGCTGAGACAATGAACCATTTCAGATGTGCATGATATACAGGAAGACATATGAGCAACTGACACAACATCATATGGAGAATTTGTGTACTCCTTCCAACAGATATAATTATGCATCTAGGATTGATCAGTCTTGCTGATCGTACCCATCTGTATTCAGATATTGCCTTTTGTTTCTGCATTGTCTCTCCTCTTGGTTTGAGCCTGTTGTTCTCCCTTTCCTTAAAAGTATAAACATACATCACCAAGTGCAAGCATACATCACCAAGTGCAAGCATACATCACCAAGTGCAAGCATATATCACCAAGTGCAAGCATACATCACCAAATGCAAGCATATACCTTCAGGATAAAATAATGCTTTACATTCATTTTATTTTGAAAACATTTATTCCGTTGAAGTGTTCAATATGTGTAAATGTACTCTGAAAGGTGGACAATTTGTACAAGTATTGATTACCCTTCTTATTGTGCATGCATGCATGCAAGTATTCATGCATATGCCTAATGTTTTGGGGACTAACCGTTCCAGAAGATTCCTATGAGGTGTCTCAAATTGTAATACCTTTTTCATCCTGTGTTTTTCCCCTTTTGAGTGGCTTTCTACCCTCTTCTCTTGCATCTGGCAGAGCATCTGTTAGAAAAATATATGAAAATTATCACATTTATGCCTTCTTCTGCACATACCAACATATCACAGAGCAACCAATTTAACTGGTTAAGGAACTGAACTGAACTGAAAATCAACAAATGCTTCAACCATTGACTGCAGTTTGATTCCAGACCCTTGATCAGTTGTGTTTTGTATACCACCTAACCTCCTGTGTCAATGTTAGCTTTCGTTCCAAGAAGACAAACCAATGAATGTCCCTTGTAAGTAATGTCTAATATCACAGGAAGTATCATATACCACATTAATAATTTAGTACAAATGACATAACAATTAATGACTACACCAAATTATTTCAATACCTTGCAAAGTCGTGAATTAGTAATTGCATGTAATTACATTTGCTATGATCCATATAATACTTTCAAAATTCTGAACCATAATTCCACAACAGCAAAAACATTAATTAATGTATGTTCCTGATTTTAAGTATGATGCTGTTCCTTCTCTTTTAATCAACACTGCAGTATTAGCAACATCCTCACTGTCTGGGTACCATGTCATAGAATAAACCAAGTTACCCGATCACCTGGTCAAATTAGTCACCTCAAGCATGTATTGCTGGAGACCTTTTTCAACCTGCAGTAGCAACATGAGTTGTATCATCTTTGATAACTGTTCTGCTTAGCTGTCCAACTTGGTATTTTCTTAGAAATGCAAAATATAAAAGTCTACCAAAGAAACTGAATAGCAGAATAACAGAACCTGCCTGATGTGTATATAAAGTTTCATGAAGAAATACGCAATGGTTTATGAATTGTGCTCTGGAAACAAACCCCACCCTCATTTGAACCAACTGTTTGCCATGAAAATGCAAATGAAATATTATAAACATTCCAGCATGGGAAAAGGCACCAATTGTGAGGGTCCATGAGGAAATATTGAATGCTCTTGATACAAAATGTGACAGATGGACACACTGATCTCGTTTCTGTATCTCCAACTGCACTTACTTTGGGTAGAGGAAATGATAAAAACAGCAAATACATTACAAACATCAAGTCTTTGCAGTCCATCAAGATAGATGATGTCATCTATTCTGTAAGAACTATTTTATTTAAAATACATTAATAAACATACTTGCTAATTACATAATATTCATAAACTACTACTGGAAATATGTACCTTCATATGTCCTCATTCTTCTCCTCTTCTCTTCTTTTCTTGTCCGAGAAGTAATGTCACACACCTGCTCCCACTGCACATGCTTGTTCGGATAGGCAACCTTGAATTGGGAGTTCTGGGAATCTATTTCGACAATAGTTCCTTCCTTGCATTTTTTCATCCCTTTTTTGGGCCCACCTCGTTTGACTCTGGTATCTTTTCCATGAACCCTCACCAGAACTTCATCCCCTATCTTGTACACTGATGTGTCCTTGTTTTCGTGGTGTTTTTTAATCATTTCTGATGATTTGGTCAGTGACGCCTGCAGCACATTTTTCCTGAGGTTTCCTGTGATTGCTTCTATTCTCTCATTAAAGCCATATTCGTCTCCAGTATCCTAAAGAATAATAAAGTATTACATTTACCATGTTTTAATGTCCACATATCTAACATAAATGTCAAATAATATCACTTCCACTTCACATGTAGTTTTACCTCATATTCTAAAGTTTAGAATCTAAACATATCATTACTTCTAATATCTTGCAGTTGAAATAGTTCTATGTACATGTCTCTACTTGTCACATCTCCTGTCATTATTGCACAGGTTTACAGGACCCGATGACAGTTATTATCCCCTGCACCTACAAATTTGTCTTTTTATTTTGTATAAAGTTTTGAAATTTTGACTTAGTCTCTGAACTGATTGGAAGCAGTGGGGTTTACCAGAGCAGAACCCGAAAACTGTTCAAGATATCTTCATGAAACTTTGTACAATATCAGTCTATGGCTATTATAGAGTCTTTTTTCTTTAAAAAACTTCAAAATATGATTTATTTTCTTATTCTAATTAAATGACACACCAGTAGACACTGCAACAAAATCCATAAAAGCATTAATTGTAGATGTATTAGAAATTCACCAGGTTTTGAGGTGTCAGCATGCTTACAACTTCTGTACCTTATCTGTACCGTGTACCTTACTCTGGTAACTACATGTACCTATAAAGGGCTGCAACAATACCTGCCTGAAAACAATGCTCTATAATACCATGCATGATATCTAAATATTCTTAGCTTACACAAACTTGAAGATGATTATAACCTTTGTTTATCATTAAAGTTTTACTAAAGCAGATGTACAAAGTTTATGGAGATGTTATATTAGCTCTTGTATTCAACCTCTTCTACAAGGAGGTGAGACAAACTGATAATTTACAATGTCACATTTGATTGCACATAGCATTGTATTTAAAACTAGACAATGGGCGGGGTATATAGATGAGTTTGTCTCTTGTTATGCGTAATGACATAAATCCTCCATACCTCATGACTCTCTGCAGATAGTTCGCATTGCTCATCTTCTTCAGAGCAAGAGTATGCATCATCTGTACTCCCAGCTCTCAACACATTCTTGAAGTGTACTGGAGGGCAGCCCAGCATGGCCTTGTATGGTGAACAACCTGTTAACATAGGAATTATGTTTAAATACAAGCCTGTGTTTCTCATGTCTTCTTCAACAATAAATGTCACAACTGCACTGTGGCAATATTGATATTTCCAGAGTTCTATAAATTTGCAGTAGCCTGAAGGGTGCATGCAACTATATTTTGGTCAATACCTGGTCAACTATGAAACTGTTGTACCTTCTGTAATGAGCCATCATCATTTAACTGTGTCATAATGGTTATTTGTTGGTCAGTGCGTAAAATAAATTCAATGTCACACATCCACATTTACCATGCTTACAGTCTGAAAAGTATATGCTTACATTATGTGCTTCACACTTTGTAACATATGCCCACATTAAATTAAAGCTATATATTCAAACTTTACCAAGTGCAGAATGAATGCTTTCATTGTGTATTCTAGCATATGCTGGCAACTTTTCCACCAAGTTGAAGCTTTCTCCATCACCATGTTTGCTGTGATAAAATTCCAAATGGCTTTTCCAATCCCGGTGTGATTGTTCACTCTGAAATAAATTAATATCTAAATAGTAAACAGATTAGGCAGGCACAAAAAGTGTGCACAAGTGTTATACCATGTATATGAAATATATGAAATATATAACAAAAACAGTTTCCATAATCATAAGAAGCCTCTTCTAAAAGCTGGGTCCACTTAATGATTCCATCAATATCATAAGCATGTGTTATGAATCAACATAAAATAGTGATAGTAGCAGGTGTTCACGAAGGTTAGTGTATCCTGCCCGACCGGTGTCATCTGTCACACACATGCAAGGGTGGCTCTGCCCTAAAGATGACATGTTCCAAATAACATCAACATTAAAGTTCTTACTATTAAGTATCTACATCTATTACCTCAACGTTTAGAGTGCGCATGTTTTGATTGAAATTTGTCACCCACCTTTCCCTGAGATTGGGGATGGTGAGCCCGACTTCGGACAATCTTCGTTCCCATTTCAATGCAGAGTTGGTTGACTGCTCCCTTAAACTCGGAGCCTTGATCGCACTGTAAGATTCTTGGATTTCCCCATCCATACTCAAAGTAGATTTTGTGGAGTTCCAATGCCACTGAACAGGCTCTTTTGTTGGAAAGAGGCCGAAGCCACAAGAATCTTGTGAAAACATCAATAACAGACAAGATGTAAATGAATGTTTCACCATCATTTTCTGCAGGCATTCCAGTTAGTTCCACAAGGTCAACCTGGTGTCGCCCCATTGGTGTTCTTGAAATCACCGGTTTTAGTTTGGCAGCATTAACAAATTTAGGATGTAACAGTTGCCTGTCATCTTGCCTGTCTATAAAGTCTTGTATGGCTTCCTGAGAAATGCCAGCATAATACTGGTTTATCAATGTTCTTATTTTCTTTGCTCCAGAACCCCGCAACTCAGTGTAAAATTTGCAGATGACATTATCAAGTTCTGACTTTGATATCACTATTTTCCTGTCCCCATCAATAATCTCCAATCTATATTCTCCTTGGACAGGGTTGTGAATTTCTGTCAAAGATAAATTGAACTTCCGTATTTTCTGGCAGACATGGTAAAACTTGACAGTCTTGCTATCCTTGGGAATGTCACCTCCTTCAAGTTTTAATCTAAGGCAGTCGTAATTCTCCTTTGAAATCACACCAATACTTCTTTTTCTTGAACATTTTACCTGAAATGCATTAAAAGCAAACCTATTACATCATGTTCAACTGTATGTCATACATGATGTCCATAATCATATTTACCAGGCTTTTCTTTCATATTACTAAATTTATTGACTATGTGCATTAGTCATCCTACAAAAACACATTACCAAAGATACAGAAACTCACCCTCATTGGGCAATGTACATGTCACATGTTAGGCTGAGCCAGAGAAGAGAAATAGTACATGATTTGTTCAAAACACATACTGTAATTCCCAATAAGTACTCGAGTGTTCATTGAAATTTTGTGATAACGTTCTTCTACATGTCCTCATATTTGGTTGCTGATGCTGACAAAAGAATGATGACTAACAATCTATTTTCCACAATCATATTTCTAGGATTCAAGGAAAATTCAAATAAACAGACACTCAGAACTATTTCTTTCTTATTGATTGTGAATGTGGTACATGGTGCTAGTCTTAAAATAAACTTCATATAGAGTAACTGTTTTGATAATGACTGCCATATCAGCCTTTCAAATCACAAGATTCACTGAAATGTGTTCATATTGTAATATATATGGTAAATAAAGCCAAAGACAATCAGGCAATGTAAACACGTAACCCTTAATTCTATGCATTATTTCAGTTTTTCAGAATACCAGGTTATCCTAATGATTGTAAAGAAAGAAAGGAAAACCTTCCCATAATCACATCTTGGAAAAGAACTTTTCAAAATGTTTACTACTTGCAGAAATGGCCCCTATTTTAGTGTCAAGTATTCATACTTAAAACACTAGATTACGATATACAGAACTGTAATGGAATGTCATGCTCACTATAAAAAGTACACATCATAGGCTCATGGTAATGGGAAAATCATAAAAATTAACAAGTTATTTAGCATATGTTGTAGAAGTAGAAGGACCCTCAATATACAAGAACAGATTGTCATGTAGGGAAATGTCTGAGTAGGGAAATGTCTGAGTAGGGAAATGTCTGAGTATGGAAATGTCAGTGTTGGGAACTGTCTGTGTGGGGAAATGTCCATGTGGTTTGTAGCTAATTACATGCAGAATGTGTTATATAGATCAGTAGCAGACACACAGCCTAACCCCAGGGTGAGCTAATGATTATCTTCTAAGATTCCTCTTTAGTTTGTGTCTTTATTTGGGTATACATACTCACAGTATGGTATAATGGACAGATTGTCACACCATGAAGTTATCACCACATCATACAAAGGGTAAGCAATATTACTTCAGAAAAATAGATGAACATGAGATGTATGAGTACCTGTTCTGTTCTAATGATTATTGAACAAACTAATTATACCATTCTTAACAAACATATCAAGATGTCATCATGACACAATAGTTCAGCTATTGCCGAATTTTAAATATTGCTGTGTACGAAGTAAACTAGTGTCCAAAAGAAACGATACCACCTGTTTGCAACGACATAAAAGAAAAACCAAACAATGCAGAAGTTTAGGATTGGTGTTATGCTTTTGAGAAATCCTTTCACAACATCTGTACAAAAATGTCATTTCAATAAAATCTGTACAACCAATATGACAAGCCTTTAAAGATGGGTGGGGTCGAAAAATAAACATTTCGTTAGAGCACTGATCACAGAAACAACGGGAAATGTCACACCACACGTCTCAAAGTCAAGTCAGTAGCGGGTATGTCCACCGTGAGCATCAATACATGCCGGAACACGCCTACGGACTGATGACGTCAAACGTCTGATGACGTTGGGAGTGATGCGTTGCCATTTCTCGAGGAGACATCGTTCCAAGTCCTGGACGTTGACTGGAGGCACACGGCGACGTCGGATTTGCCGATCGAGGTGGTCCCATAAGTGCTCGATGGGATTCATGTCCGGTGAACATGCGGGCCATGGCAAAACCTGTACGTTGGCGTTGGCAAGGAAGTTCTGTGTCAATCTTGCTGTGTGTGGCCTTGCATTGTCATGTTGGAAAAGGAGTCCACGAGGCTGTTGCTGAATAAAGGGCACCACAACAGGCCGTAGGATGTCATCAAGATAACGCTGTGCATTCAGGTTTCCATGAATTACGACAAGCATCGTTTTGACGTCACCACATATGCCACCCCAAACCATTAACCCTCCACCTCCAAACGGCCGGACCTGTTGGATACAGTTAGGCGCCAAAGGTTCACCAAATCGTCGGTATACAAGCTGCCGTCCATCGTTTCTGAAGATGAGGAATCTGCTCTCACCAGAGAACATAACACGTGCCCAGTCCCGCCGTTGCCAACGTCGAACTCGCCTGGCCCAGATCAGTCTGTTGTTCCGGTGTCGAGGCGTCAGGAGCCGTCCGCGATAGGGATGACGTGGCCGGATACCATACTGCCGTAGTCTCCTGTAGACAGTCTGTCGACTGATCCTGTGTCCCAGTGCTGTAGCCGCCGTGGACGTCGCTGTTACGGTGCGGTTCCTCAGGTGTATTACACGGATGTAACGATCTTCACGGGGCGTGGTTACTCGTGGTCTTCCACTCCTGGGCCTGTCTGACGTCTGACCTGTCTGACGTAACCGCTGCATCAACCTGGTGATAGTGATGCGTGCGCAGCCCAACCTTCTGGCGACGTCGACGTGTGACGCTCCTTGTTGGACCATTCCAACGGCTCTCTCTCTCTCTCGATGGCTGTCAAACGTGGCATATCTTGTGTTCTTTTTGTTGCTGTGATATCAACGTGTCTGATCAGCCGTTTTATACAGTTTTTCTGCACGTGCAGAACATGCTAGAGAGGGAAATGTCACTTTCACGAAATTTACGTTTTTTCCCGGAAGTGATCATGTGTTCCCGGTATTTTTTATCGACTATGCTGTGTTTGGGATGTGCAATACAAATTGGCATGTTTTCATACTTGACAACTCACTTAGTAAAAAACAATTTTGAAAATAAGTTGGTATCGTTTCTTTTGGACACTAGTTTAGTTACATGAAACAATTAAGTTATCACTTTTCTTCAGACTAAGAAATAAAGGCCTGGTTCCACCATGCACTTTGCATTACTTGTTTTAGTTACATTGCATGTCAGTTCTAATAATATTGAACAAACAAACCGGTGGGAACTGAAGTAAATGATGTATTGACAGTAATCATTACAAGGCCTTACAAAATGGAAAGGAATATATTTTATTCTGGACCTACAAATCCTATCTTACAATAATGACCAAAACATTAGATATCTAATGTAAGTAGAACTTGTAAACATAAGTACCTAATCAAATTAACTTTGATCTAAACAAAGAGTTAAAAAAAGTAACATATACATATCATTGTATGAATTCATAGTGTTGGTACTTACTCTTGCCATTGGTTGGGATGTACTGGACTCTGTCTGTTTCCTCAAATCATCTGACATTCTGACAGATATTCAGGAATCTCATCTGCAAACAAATGATACTACATGAAACTAGTTTTCCTAAATTGTTGACAATTGTTGAATATGTGTGCTTTGTGTTTTTTGCCCAGACCCAGGGAGAACATTTGTAATGTGATCGCCATTTATCAGTTGCTGGGGTCCCCATCCTGCCATAGTCTCTGGCAGTACCTCTCTTCAGTGTGGACATATCAGTATGAAGTATACAAGTCTTATGAATATTGGTTTTTACAATCTGCCAGCTCTCTGTATTAATGAGATCAAAAGCATGCTGTGTATTGAATGAAAGAACACATTGCCCCCATGTGAGAGCACCATACAAACATAAAGGGGTGGAAATATACAGGTATCTGTGTGAGAAGGAGGTAGAGGACCTTAATTATCAACCTTAGGTATGGGTAATTTATAATGGGATTGAGGTTAGGACCATATTTAGATGAGCCCCTCACCCCCTCACCCAACCCCCCCCAACCCCATCCCTCCACACACTTTATGTGCATTTATTATGTCCCCAATATATACAGATTGCATTTTCAGTCTTACGAATATTTGTTTTTAAAAACTGTTCATTTATAAATAGCAAACACTCTGTTCAGTAAACTTAATACAATCTTGATGTACCAAGATAAGTTATATCAAACTAGAAATGATGCAGTTGTTTACTTTACCCCTGCTATCCATTATTACATAACTATGTGTGACTACATATTGACTGTTAGTGTAATACTGACTCTTATGACATAATGACATGCATAAAATATATAAACTGTATAGTGAGCAAGGTTAAGAATTTTTGGATGAACAACTTCTTTATTACATTTAAGAGCGACGTTTCAGTGTAGGTTCTAACACCGTTATCAATCAAATGATATCACTTGCTGGATACAACAATAAAAAGTAAAGAACCCCTTAATCCACAGATCATATCGAAAAGAAATTTGGACTAGTATTTGAACAGTTTCATTTTCATTACTAATTTTTTACAATAAAAGACAATTATTTCTCTACATAATGTGACCCCCTAAATTGTTCTACAAATCCTTCAAATAGGAACAATTTGAAACATTGGAAAATATGATACTTTCATATTTTTTTAACAAATGAAGAATACAGGTCCAAATTGCGAAACCGCATTTTATTTCTATCCCATGAACATGGTGCTGCAAATACTCAGGTTTGGAGGTCTTCTCTTTTAGACTTTCAAAATATGTATTATTACCAAAACAAGAATTATTTGATATGAGGAAGTTAGTATCATACATGGCAATTATCACTGCTAATTACCTGAGATATGTCAATCATTAAAGATATGCTGAAACGTATGTGCCTAAAGCAATGATATTACTAACCTGCAATGTTTAACTGTCATCAGGACAGATAATTGTAGCGCCAATCCAACAGAGAAATATAACAAGGAGATATGATTCAAAGTTACACACATGGATTGTTGATACAGACTAGTACCTGGCACAGGTGAAAAGTCATTCACATTCCATAAACAACCACATACGACAATCTTATATTCTTAGCTACTAACTTCAGGAAGCGATGGTCATTGGCCTTTTCAATGAAACATAAGTTTTCATTGGCTAATTCATCATGATTGACAGAAACAAGGAATGAACAGTACCAGATCAGTGACCATAAACCATGGTACTGAGGATTGCATAATATTGCATCCTACATACACCAACATGCCAGCTCTCTGTATTAATTAGATCAAAAGCATGTTGTGTATTGAATGAAAGAACACATTGCCCCCATGTGAGAGCACCATACAAACATAAAGGGGTGGAAATATACAGGTATCTGTGTGAGAAGGAGGTAGAGGACCTTAATTATCAACCTGGTTAGGACCATATTTAGATGAGACCCTCCCCCCCCCCAACCACAGACACACACATTTTATGTGCATTTATTATGTCCCTAATATATACAGATTGCATTTTTATTGACATTTATAACATATAACAAATGAAATATTTAACCTTTTTATTCAAAATAATACAGAACCATGTCATTTATGTTGTACGTACCCACGTTCAAAATAATACAGAACCATGTCATTTATGTTGTACGTACCCACTCCCCCAAATATACTTGTGATAAATTTTGGTGACCCCCTACATGTTGTCATTAAAACGCCCCTCCCCAACCCCATCCTTTATTTGCTGTGTAATTTCTTCATGATCACCCCCCAATAAATATATAAATTACCAGTCCTTAGGACATTCTACAATATTCTGCAATGGCATGCAAGATATAAAGTCGTGTTTTTAATTACATTTTTAAATCTAAATATATTTTAACCAAGTCTGTCAGGATTTGACAAAATTGGTAAATAGTGAAAAGGAAGTAACTTTTTCATGTGTCATATTCACAAATGCATTTATAATGGCATTTATTTATTTTTGAAATTTAAAGTTTATTTCTATTTCTACATTTACCCTGTAGTTTTGAATATAAGAATTTAGAGAAACCACACGAAATAAGGCATAATATATTCATGTAAAGATAAAAAGATACTTTCCACAATAATTAACATGAAAAAGTTATTTCATAATTTCTAGTTCTGAGTGAGTAATTAGCATGTAATGTTATGCTTAATGTTAACTGCCTCACAATTAAGTTCTCTACTAGGAAGTCATTCTTGGTGCAGACACTTAGCATACTACTACACAATGTGTTTCACCCAATACTGACAGAACATAATAGCACAGGAAACAGGTATTCCAGGTTGGGTATCAAGCAGGCTATGCTGGTCATGTAACTTTATTTCTGTAACTTTCTTTCCTGTAACATTTCTTCCTACAATCAGGGTAAGATCTAATAATACCTCCACTGACAAATACAGGTTATGATAGGGTGGGGGGTGTACATGAAGTACGAAATCAGACTACCAGTTGTTGGACTTTCATTTTGTGGAAGACTCAGTGGGTTAGATCGCTGACTCTGTGCTTGCGATAAGGTGGCTCACTCTGGGTGTAATACTCTGCAAAAATTTTCACCATACTACATGCATAAAAGATGTACATGCACAATTAATAAAAAATCAATCTGTCGGAGAAATTGGGACAAAGAAACATCATACATAAGTGGAGGGATTGTAAAAGAGTAGGGGATCCATTCTAATATGTGGTTGATGTCAGCCTCTGCTACACACCCAACTTTGATATTAATAGAGCCAAGGTTCAACCACACAGATAAAGCAAATGGAGCATGTCTTTCAGATATAAAGGTTGCTCTATCCTCATATATAGTTTAATAAAGTATAGTTTAACCTGAACCATTATAAGGCACAAGGACAAAATTTGCGTTTAATATCCATTCAGTCTGCAGTAAATCCATAATCAAACACAGAAATAACTAACATTAAAACTTTTAGTTTAAATATTAATTTCCTTTCGATTTAATCACATCACATGGAGATGAAGGTGAGGTGAAATTGGGTTTAACGTCGCGTCCAAGATTATTGCACTTATATAGCGACGTGCATGCACGTGTATGTGTTTGTGTGGCTGCTTGTACTAGTCCGGACTGATGCCGATGTATAGTGCTAGCTCACTGAGACACCATGCCGCAGTTTGACATGAATATCCCACTCAGACACAGTATACTGACTCCGAGCCGACCAGTCCTTGTTTTAGCCTCATAATGCCGAGCGCCAGACAGGGTAACAACAAGTACCATCTTTTAACGTCTTTTGGTATGACGCGGCCGGGGATCGAACCCGGGCCTTCCGCTCTCCGGGCGGACGCTCTACCACTAGACCTCGGAGGCGGTCACATCACATGGAGAACTAAACATAGACATGTACAATGACTGTCCGGCTTGATGCTGCCCATTTTTTTTCTCTCGCCCATTTTTTCTGAAATGGGAGAGAGTGAATGAAATTGTTCAGTCTAGATGGGGTTTTGCATGGTCAAAGGGATCAGGAGGGGCCTTTGCAACAGCCCATGACTGCCTGGGGGTTCCAGGAAGGGGCCACCCCATCATTGTAGACTTAAGACTTTCAGCAGGTTTAAGGGCTCCTATAGCTGCCCTTAAACCTGCTGAAAGTCTTAAGTCTACACAAGCTCTTTAAAAAAAGACAGAGAGAAAAAGAAGGTGGATTTGATTTTTGACCAGTTTCCTAGGGTGCCTTGGGCTGTTTGAAGCTCACCTGGCAAGCTGGAAGAACCTCTGAGGTGTACACTGGCTGTCGCCTTGACGCGCCGAGGAAGCTGCCCATTTTTTCTGAAATGGGAGAGAGAGTGAATGAAATTTTTCAGCCTAGATGGGGTTTTGCATGGTCAAAGGGATCAGGAGGGGCCTTTTTTCAACAGCCCATGACTGGGTCATGGTGGGTCCACTAAGGGGCCACCCCATCATGGTAGACTTTAGACCTTCTTTAGCTTCAAGGGTTTCCGTTGATACGCCAAGGAAGCCACCATTTTTTGCTGAAATGGGAGAGAGAGTGAATGTCATAATAACAATTTAGATGAAAAAATTGCACCTTTACAAAAATAGTAGTCTTGACTGGGACTAAACTTATGTCAAAGCATTTCAAGTTACTTGAGACTTAGAAAGTTCCAGTAAAGACTTCTGCAATGATTAATACCAACAAATCTGTTTTTATTTCTGATGAAAACGTCAGATCATGATCAATGCGGTTATGTCTATTTTACCTGGGTTTTTTTTAATTTCATGTTGTTCATACTTTTGGACGGATCTTCCATCTGAGTAACATTACACTGCATGTACTCATATCTAATTAGATCCAATTAGATGCTCATCTTGTATTATCTGGAATAATGGAAAATATCATCACTGATCAAGTATTTTATCTAAGTATGAGCAACACTTCATAGAGCCAGTTCCTCCTTGGAATTCAAGTATCAACAATCTCCTGAGCAGTAAGAGATCTGAACAGACAACTAGTCAGTAGTAATTAGGGAATCATCTTGTGACATGTTTATGGCTAGTGTGTCAGGTCAGTGCTAGCGGTAGCTCGCCTGTATTCAGTTCTTTGAGCCCTCAACAGACCAATGAACCCTTCTGTATAAACTATCAATTTCCACTTTCCCCAGTTTGGCTTTAGCAAGTCTAGAAATAGACAAATACACACTTCCATGGAAGGTGGTAATACATCAATCTATACAGATGTTCACAGGTCATAATCAACCTATGACATTTTATACATAATATCATCATACAATCTACACTTAATGGAATGTTAAGATTTCTTCTTGGCTGATGACAGTAAATCACATTTCAAACTTGTGAGCAGAACCTGAGTGCTATGGGTCAATATTTCTAATTTTAAGAGATTTTTTGCTATTTTATTACTCATATCCCCTCGACCAGAAATGGGATAACACCTATAAAATCTACAGTTAACGGAATCTTAAGATTTTCTTTTGGCTGCGGATAGTAAATAACATTTGAAACTTGTGAGCAGGATCTGAATGCTAGGGGTCAATATTTCTATTTTTAAGAAATTTTCTACTATATTATTACTCATATCCACTCAACCAGAAATGGGATAGAGTCTATAAACTCGACAAATAATGGAATCTTAAGATTTATTCTTGGTTGTTGATAGTAAATTACATTTCTAGCCCCTGAGCAAAGCCTGAATACTTTGAGTCAAGATTTCTAATTTTAAGAGATTTTTTACTATTTTATAACTCATATCCCCTAGACCAGAAATGGGATAACGCCTTTAAACTCTACAATTAATGGAATCTTAAGATTTCTTCATGACTACTGATAGTAAATAACATTTTAAACTTGTGAGCAGGATCTGAATGCTAGGGGTCAATATTTCTATTTTTAAGAAATTTTCTACTATATTATTACTCATATCCACTCAACCAGAAATGGGATAAAGTCTATAAACTCGACAAATAATTGAATCTTAAGATTTTCTCTTGGCTGCTGATAGCAAAGCACATTTCTAGCTTGTGAGCAGAATCTGAATGCAATGGGTCAATATTTCTAATTTTTAAGTGAGTTGGGTTTAACACCGCTTTTAACATTATTCCAGTTATATCAGGGTGTGTCAGCTTAATGTGGGAGGAAAGCCTGAAGTGATGGTGCTGACAAGCCTAGAAGCATTATTGGGGCGAACCAGGATTCAAACCCACAATCATAGGTTGCTGGCGGATCCAAGGGACACAACACTGCACAGTGAACCGCGGCACCTTAGACGACTGGGCCACCCGTGCCCCCTCTAATTTTAAGAGATTTTTGACTTTATCATCACTCATCTGCCCTTGACCAGAAATGGGATAACACCTTTAAAATCTACAATTAATGAAATCTTAAGATTTCTTTTTGGCTGATGACAGTAAATCACATTTCAAACTTGTGAGCAGAATTTGAGTGCTATGGGTCAATATTTCTAATTTTAAGAGATTTAATACTATATTCCTACTCATCTTGCCTTGACCAGAAATTGGATAACACCTTTAAACTCTACAATTAAGGTAATCTGAATATTTTCTTTTGGCTACTGATGGTAAATCACATTTCTAACTTGTGAGCAGAATGTGAGTGCTATAAGTCAATATTTCTAATTTTAAGAAAAAAATTTACTATATTATTACTCATCTGCCCTTGACCAGAAATGGGATAACACCTTTAAAATCTACAATTAATGAAATCTTAAGATTTCTTTTTGGCTGATGACAGTAAATCACATTTCAAACTTGTGAGCAGAATTTGAGTGCTATGGGTCAATATTTCTAATTTTAAGAGATTTAATACTATATTCCTACTCATCTTGCCTTGACCAGAAATTGGATAACACCTTTAAACTCTACAATTAAGGTAATCTGAATATTTTCTTTTGGCTACTGATGGTAAATCACATTTCTAACTTGTGAGCAGAATGTGAGTGCTATAAGTCAATATTTCTAATTTTAAGAAAAAAATTTACTATATTATTACTCATCTGCCCTTGACCAGAAATGGGATAACACCTTTAAAATCTACAATTAATGAAATCTTAAGATTTCTTTTTGGCTGATGACAGTAAATCACATTTCAAACTTGTGAGCAGAATTTGAGTGCTATGGGTCAATATTTCTAATTTTAAGAGATTTAATACTATATTCCTACTCATCTTGCCTTGACCAGAAATTGGATAACACCTTTAAACTCTACAATTAAGGTAATCTGAATATTTTCTTTTGGCTACTGATGGTAAATCACATTTCTAACTTGTGAGCAGAATGTGAGTGCTATAAGTCAATATTTCTAATTTTAAGAAAAAAATTTACTATATTATTACTCATCTGCCCTTGACCAGAAATGGGATAACGCCTTTAAAATCTACAATTAATGAAATCTTAAGATTTCTTCTTGGCTGATGACAGTAAATCACATTTCAAACCTGTGAGCAAAGCCTGAACACTATGAGTCAAGATTTCTAATTTTAAAAGATTATTTTTACTATATTATTATTCATATAACCTTGACCAGAAATGGGATAACACCTTTAAAATCTACAATTAATGAAATCTTAAGATTTCTTTTTGGCTGATGATAGTAAATAACATTTCAAACTTGTGAGGAGAATCTGAATGCTATGGGTCAATATTGCTAATGTTAAGAGATTGTTGACTATATTATTACTCACATCCCCCTCAACTAGAAGTGGCATAAATGTGATGCTTTCAAGAATGAAAGGAATCTTGAGAGTTTTGTTTTCTGAACATTGTCATTCACATTTACAACCTTTGAGAAACATGTACTTTGACAATATGCTTTGCATATGAAACTACATAGTTTAAAAAAAGCTTTGTCCCCTTCACAGCTGTAATAGGCTAACTGATCATCATGGAGGGACTGACTGCACAATGCATGACATTGAAAAAAAAGTATAAACGAAAGGTATAATGACTTACCTACACATTCTCGTCTTTCAAAGAAATATTATCTTAGAAACTTCAGCCACTTGGCCTTCAACAGCAAGGACCAGACGACCATTTTGATCAAGTTGTAAAGGGAGGATAACTCTTACTGTTGCTTTGTCTTGCAAATATTAATGTCAATGATGACAGAGCTTGAGATAACAAGTTCAGTTCTCAATTAGTAATGGGTTTATTAAATATATGTTATCTGTCTTAAGAAATATGAGGACATTTTGCTGGCAAAATGGTTATGAAAGCTTCAACGTATATATGTCAATAAGCTACCAGGAATGGTTCAATGAGTTTCCCAGTTATTTTAACGCTGACCAGGAAGGAGATTTTGTCATACCGGGTATTACATATGGTATTTTTCCCTTTAAAACAATGAGAAAAAGAATAGGGTGGTGGGTGAATCAAAGGAACATTAAAGAAATCTTTTTCAACAAGAGAAATCTTTTTCAACAATTTCTACTCTAATATTTCTATATGTAATTAGTTTCTTTTATTTTTTAAGTTAGACTTCTAAGATGAAGCACAAACTCTCTCACAACAAGCATCTGCTATGCCTGGTAGCAGTTACATGCACCTCCAACATTAATTAAAAAATAGTTGCTTTTATCATCATGTACATAATTATCAAATGGAGTGATTTTGAATAATTGTTACCACTAAAATCTAACATTATAGTAATAGTAATATTAAAAAAAAATGACTTAGGGACTTGAGAATACAAACAAAAATACACACATCAGTTGCCAGAGGGCTGTGAGGTATTGGGGCTTAGAAATCCCTTGAATAGTACAAATGTAATTGTACCCCTTTTAACTCTGACATGTTGAGTATTCATTGTTTGATGTTTAATGACACACTTAGTTATATTCAAAATAATTAATATTATTATATTAATGTACATACCCTCCCACATATTTATTGTGCACATCATCGCCTGTTGTACAATGGCATGAGTGTATTCTCCTAGGCATAAACCTCCTGTGTTACTGTGTATGAGAAGAAATATGTCCAACTCTTATAACTCTTGAAAAATAGCATAACACAAACATCCTAGGAACTTGAATTATTACTCTTGTATCCGCACCAATGAGTGGCATAACATCTTTAAAATACATAAATTAGAGAATAGTTTTATTTTCATTTGGCTTTTGCTCTGTTGTAGGAAAATACTGTGTTCAGAAGTGGCCAAGATAGCTATTTAACAGAAAATTGACTGTTATTAAACATGTCACCACCTCACGAAGGTTATGATATGATAGACAATCAAATAATACATTTGGGAGTTATATCATGGTTAGAAAGTAAACATTGGCAATGGGCAGTAATTACAGATAATAAGCAACATGACTATTTTTATAGAAATGGCAGTTTTTCATAAGCGATAAGCATAAAAATAAGAAATTGTAATCCGCTTTAGCTCCGCATTACCACTTTTATACGCTGCCATTTTTAGCTGCAAATGGTGGATATCGAGTCAGTAGCATTGCCATTTGCCCTTTGCAGAACGGAGTAAAAATACAAAACACACGAAGTGCAGATGATTTTGCTCTTATTAAATGTTTGTCAGTTAAACACATAGTTGCATGCCACAGATATATTTCTCTATAGTGTTTATCCCAGTTCTGGTCGCTCCAGGCGTCGACCACAGGCGTCAACCATATCCGCCGCATCATATGCCAGGGGATAACAAAAGGTACAGATCATGTTGTTTTAGTTTCACTTCTCTTCACTTGCATCTCCAGTATTTTGATGGCAATTTAGAGTCAAGTTTGAGATATTTCATGAGAAATAAGAATTTCTTTTTCTTTACTCAAAATGGAAAAGGAAATGTATAGTTATAAAATGCTTATCATGGAATCTTTAAACTATGACAAATCCAAAGAAAGTTGAATACTTCACGTGGCAGAAAGGCGGTAGGCAAGTCCTCCTCCATGGCTTCAGATACAGACTCAACAACCAGCGACTGACTTGTGTACACTGGAAATATGTACAGAACCAAGGATTAGTCAGCACTGCAGTGTCAACTCAATGCAGTTTATTCTGCAACCATAACATTGACAGAAAAACCCGGAAGGCCCGGTTCAACCAAAAGTTGGAATAAACAAAAGCGAACGCGGATGCGTGTAATGGCACAGGGTGGCTGCCTGGGCAAGTGTACCACAGTGGGTCTTTAAAGATAGGTATTAAAGTGATAATACAGTGAGACATATTTTATATAATATTACATAATATATATCTTCATTTTTAACTTGTAACCATAACTTAATACTAAGAACCATAACAATTTGAAATGTTGTGAACACACA
Organism: Haliotis rufescens; assembly: GCF_023055435.1. Lineage (NCBI taxonomy): Eukaryota > Metazoa > Mollusca > Gastropoda > Lepetellida > Haliotidae > Haliotis > Haliotis rufescens. Next base: position 150,193 of record NW_025963860.1, read on the forward strand.
ATGATATTTAGAATGTGGTCTCATGTAACAAATGGTATATTTGGGATCACACTTTCTAAGCCTCGGTGGCTGAGTGGGTCAGATCGCTGAGTTTGTGAGCTTGAGATTAGGGGCCTCACTCTGGCAGTGCGGGTTTGAATCCTTCATGGGACTCAACCAAAACAAGTACTAGAATCTGTACTTTACTAAGAAAGTGTTATCCCAAAAAACATTTGTTAACTTTGAAATGTTGTTGCAAATATTGCATATTTGTTATTGAATGTCTGAAAGTGTGACAGAATTTTTAAAAAATAATAAAATATGGGCTTAGTATGTTCGTTTGTGTCCACAATAACATGGAGGGCTATACCACTTTATGTCAAGGTAGAAGCCAGTAGCTGAGACAGTCACTGATGCAATAAGATGTTTCTATAACACTGTAGGCTGAGTAGACCATGTGTCCTGTCTGCTGGTGGATGGGAACAGACATTTAACCTGAACCAAAATACATGGAAATATGAGTGAATGAAGTTCATGCATATGATTAGGAAGTAGGAAACATCTCATTGTTCACACAAAGGTAAAATCTAACAAATGATGGTGTGAATAAATCTAGTATCACTATCACCCATGTTTTGTTCTACTATTGGGCCCCCATGTAACCCCTTAAGAATTCAGGAGGGGGCTCTTCCATACCCACATCACCTGATTGATGAACCCAGTCTAGCATAGAGCACCTAATTACTTGGTAAATTATGTGAAGTGGGCGAATAACGATGAGTAGAGGGGTTCGTCATGCACAATGGTTCAGCAGAGTAACTCTCAGCAATTGTTAAAACAAGTTTAAACTTAAGTAATTAATCTGTGTTTAGTGGGGCCAATATAAGACATTTGAATCTGTAAATTATCCCTGTCTCCCATAGATATTCATGGGAATGAAACAGCAGACAGACTGGCAAAGCTAGTTCCGGACAAAGCGGAGATACACCCTATTCCCTTCAGAAAACTGGAGAAAATGCAAAATCAAAGCACAAATGGCCTGGCAAGCCCAATGGACGCAAGTGAAGGTTGCAGATGGCTTTACAAAATACAAAATTCCAACCCAAATAGGACAAAAAGCCATACCCCTACGGATCTGTAAAGATGGTCAGCTCCTCCAATGTATCTTTACAGAGCAGCCAAAGTAATTACATCCATTTCTGAACAAACAAATTTGTATCAGTTAAAAAATAAAAACCATATCAAAATAAAAACAGAAAGATGGTCCAGAGTAACAAACTGTTCAACAGTTCAACCACATGAAACAGACATGTTCTGTACAAACAATTATATATATTATTTTTTGTCAATATAATTATGATCTCTAGAAGGGAATTACTGCCATTAATCATCTAATCTGTGACTTGACTTTCAGTGCATATCTTTATTTATTATGATTATTTATTCTGAACTTTATTTTGTCATGGTCACTGGACAAATGCCTTATGGGTGAACTCTATTGTGCTGACATGTCTTGTGTGAGAGGTTAACATGCAGATTATATACAGATGATGTGAAAACCTTTGATTTTACTATAGTTATTATGCCTGTTGGGAATTATTTTTTTTAACATTTGAAAATCTATACTGCATCCACATTTCATACAACACAAGTGCATTTGTTAGGCGCTGTTTTCCATCCACTATAAGGTTGCTCAAAGCATACTTATTACCCCGTTCAATGGATCAACGTGCACTTAACAATCATTCTCAGCTCCCTGGGGAGTATACAACCCACACTGCTTTGAGGCAGTAGCAGGTTAACAGTCACATTGACATCTCATCCTACCGGGTACCCATTCACTGCTGGGTGAAGAAAGGCACATTTCAAACAGTCACTTGCCCATTGGGACACCACATTTGTTAAATGTGCTTCAGTGTGGGGCAAAGCCAAAGAAAATCTCAGCAGCCTAGCTGCTGCACACAGTCCCACACTCCCCACAACCAGTGTAGCTCAACTTGACAGATATGTGACTTGTGCGCTGTGCGCTGTGCACAGGACCACATGCCACCAGCTCATGCATTCTGATACAGATATGATAAATGATCAATAATTCTTATATTAAAACAACTATCTTGACACCTTACTTTGCAGACTATGAGTTTCTATCCAAATTGATCCTATGAAAGTTTTTGATGGGACTAAGTATTGTACAGTATCAACAGAGAATCAGGGCATTTGATTGTAGGTTCTTTGTACAAAGAGCAGAAATTATTTAAACACAGACTACATCTATATTATGTTATTTAGTTCATCTGTACTTCCAGCACGAGGGGGATACAGCAGCCTAGTATAGGAAGTCCCAATTACAAGATTCATATCATTAACATCAAATTTAAGGATATAATGTAATATATATTACAAAAACATGGTTACACTCTCATATTTTAAATGAAGAAATTACTACCAGGTTTCCGCAGTGCATTTACTCAACATAGATCTACAAGGGTCTTAATGCCAACTTTTTTACTAAATGCATGGATAACTTATTAATAGGACTCAAGACATTTTGGATGAAAATCACTTGTAAGATGGAACACCTGTTGATCTGTGATAGGGATGTTGTAACATACTTAAAGTAGTCAATGCTGGGGCTTGATTGATATGTTAATAGGTATTGATTCAATAGTAGCAGGTCATATTAATATAGATTGATTACCTTAGTATCTTTAAACCACTAGAATATTTGCAGGCAACTTTTGGTCTTCATCAAATTATTATTGAAACCACAAGGATTACTCAGCACCCCTAAACATTTAACTAGTATTATACTCTTCAGGTGTTCTTGACCCTGTGAGTGGCGACCGTTGTCTCGTACATGTTAATCTGAGTAACTCTAAACCCCTTGACATAAGTTTTACAAGAAAGATGTATTATTAGTTTGCTTGACAAGGTGAAATTAATGTGGTATTTGTTTAAGTATAACTGTATTCTCCCCCTACTGAAAGTGCGTCAGTCAGTCAGTCAGTCAGTCAGTCAGTCAGTCAGTCAGTCAGTCAGTCAGTCAGTCAGTCAGTCAGAGTCAGTCAGTCAGTCAGTCAGTCAGTCAGTCAGTCAGTCACTCAGTCAGTCAGTCAGTCAGTCAGTCAGTCAGTCAGTGGTTTAATGTGACTTTTGACAACACTACATTAATATCATGGTGGAGGAAACCAGAAATGGGCTTTACACATTATACTCAGTTGAACCTGTACCTGGCATGACAAGTGAACACTTTAACCCTGAGGCTAACAGGAGACACTGAGGCTGACTACTACTATTTTCATGAGGAAGACAACCACATCAGATTCAAGTTCAACTCATTACCTTTTCAGTGACATAAACTGTTGGACAAAACAAAGAGTGCACATGAAATCATATACCAAATGCAGCACCAGTTTATTGTAGTCCTCCACAGTTGCAGGGTTTAATAAAAACCAAATAAAAGGTACCCAGAAAGGCTTGCCTCATTCTCTGTGACTATCCAATCATCTTAGGGTGACTGCTGTATGTCAGGTCCATAGAACCCACGTAGTCAGTCAACTGTAGCCAGGTGGTCGGGATGTGTGAGCTGGCTCACTGAGTGTCACTTTACCCAGTACACAGTGCTGACCTATACTGCTGGATATACCTATTGGTCATTGCTCTACACTGCAACCCCCCTAGTTCTATCCTCAGATTATCCAACAGGCTTGTCTTACCATACTAGCTGTGACATAATGGCTACAGTGAGCATCTATGTGCAAATCTGTCAGCATCCAAGCTGAGTGCATGCTGCTACTCAGTTCAATAAACATGATAAAACAAAACATGAAAGATTCAAATCATATTTTGTATGCATGTATTCAAAATCCCACCTGTCCAAAACATACATTTACCCACAATTAAGATGTAACCATTATCATTTTCATGTCAATATGCACATCATTAGCCTCACGATATCTCAACATCTCCACTGGATAAGATATGAACTGCACCAAGTCATGGCAACAAGTAAAGAATATTACTGACTGACTGACTGACTGACTGACTAACTGACTGACTAACTAAAGAATATCAGTGAAGTACCAATCCAGTTAAATCAGAACAGAGCTGTTAAGTCTTATGAACTGTGGAATAACTGAGTTAAAGCCTTGGCAGGTTTACTTACAGTGCAACATTGTTTCTACAGTGAAGAACATTTAAGAGTCTCCAAACAGTGAGTTGGTATGAACTTGTTTCTCTGTGGAACACTGTAGCAGTTAGGACCACTATGAGCAGTTCAACACAGGGTTGTTGTTGTTGTTGTTGTTGTTGTTGTTGTTGTTGTGCAATAGGTAGTTGACAATGGCCCAAAAGCCGCAGATGTGCTGCCTCCTTTAAATGATTGCATCTTACAAGAAGGCATAATATGACATTGACATTGAACAAGAGGACAAATGGTAGTGGTTGGTTCCATGATGGTGTGTTATATATTTAAAAAAAATCCACAACATTATATTTGATAAATGGTGGTGAAATATTAATTTATTTTTTATCTCTTTGTAATGACGTGTCAATGTTGTTTTATTCCAGTGTGGACGACATTCTGAATAAATGTTTGTGACATGCCGACAACACCGTTGTTTAATTGGGCGTGGCAGAAAGAGTGAACAGAAACTGAAGCTCTCTCGTGGACAGAGCTTTTTTTTCGATTTTCTGTTGCTGCAAAGACAATTTACCTTTGCACGTGCTGCTCAATGCAACCTAAATATAACTTACCTACACAATGTGAAAAGAACTCTTCATATTCCTCTCTGGGGTGATAAGCAATCGGCGACTTTAGGTGACAGGCGCAAGGGAGCAATGGCTGCAATGGCTGCATGGAAGTCGTACAATTCTGAATGGAAGGAAATGAACGCAAGAGGACGTAGGCAGCGTTAAGATGGTCCCCGAGGAGACAAATACATATGTGTTAGGAACAAAAGCTAAGGACCCAGACCAATGTAAATAGCACGCAAGCTAGTAGTAAAGCTTTTTCGTGAAATTTTGTGAAAGGAATTCTCCCAGACGTGGCGTATTCGTGGGCCGTCGTTGATAAAAACTAGTTCCAAAAAAATTAAAACGATGGTTGCCAATTTTTGGATCGTCAGTAGTGTGTGGAACATTCTGTTGAACTATCCAGCGGTGGTTATTTGTCCAAACTGTCTTTAGTCGCGACGCGGTGCTGTGCGAAAGTTTGCACTATTTTCTCTTTTCTGGGGACCATCACCAACATTCTCTTGACTTTTTGTTTGTTCCAATAAATGTTTCAAGGTGTATACTGAGGGCCATTTAAAGTGAAATACATTGTTTGTGTGAGACGGTGGTAAGACATAAGGGCGGGGACGAACTAAAGAGCAAGGTGTGATAAAATCCATAAAGAAAGCAAACGTTTCATTTCTTGTTTTGTCTTCGAGTTTAGAACATTTGACGTATGAAACACAAGGTCCAAAGTTCATCTGTTGCCGAAGTTATCAGGTCTTTCTTCTAATAAGGTATACCTCATACACGGGCGCAGCATAGCAAGTGTGTTTGATTGGTGTAAATGCATATCGGGCATAGACATACAGAAACACATACACATACATTTATTTCAGTAATGTAAAGTCTCAGGCCCATACTACAATTGAATTGTTTTTTCCCCAAGCATTCTAGTATACGAAGAGTTGGTACAATATGTTTTACAAAGTTCAGGAATATTGTTCACAGATATACAGTATTCAGATAAGCGCATTGAAACTTTGCATGCGGGTAGACCTTGACCTGGAGGTCACGTTTTCACCGTCCTTGACCCCCGCTCACCCCTGGGAGTGGAGCTATGGGCGATCAAAGACGATCTCAACATTGGCTCCAAAGTGAAAAATGTTCAGTTCAGTATGTCCCAAATGACCTGAGGAGTCGACCAGCCAAGTCTGAGACTCCTACCATGATATGACCTTTTTGGTCAAAAATGCTGTAAAAAGACTATAAGTCTAACACCCAGTACTCCAATGACACCAAAAATTAAAAATTCTCGCAGCGATTTGAAACTTTGCATGCGGGTAGACCTTGACCTGGAGGTCACGTTTTCACCGTCCTTGACCCCCGCTCACCCCTGGGAGTGGAGCTATGGGCGATCAAAGACGATCTCAACATTGGCTCCAAAGTGAAAAATGTTCAGTTCAGTATGTCCCAAATGACCTGAGGAGTCGACCAGCCAAGTCTGAGACTCCTACCATGATATGACCTTTTTGGTCAAAAATGCTGTAAAAAGACTATAAGTCTAACACCTAGTACTCCAATGACACCAAAAATTAAAAATTCTCGCAGCGATTTGAAACTTTGCATGCGGGTAGACCTTGACCTGGAGGTCACGTTTTCACCGTCCTTGACCCCCGCTCACCCCTGGGAGTGGAGCTATGGGCGATCAAAGACGATCTCAACATTGGCTCCAAAGTGAAAAATGTTCAGTTCAGTATGTCCCAAATGACCTGAGGAGTCGACCAGCCAAGTCTGAGACTCCTACCATGATATGACCTTTTTGGTCAAAAATGCTGTAAAAAGACTATAAGTCTAACACCTAGTACTCCAATGACACCAAAAATTAAAAATTCTCGCAGCGATTTGAAACTTTGCATGCGGGTAGACCTTGACCTGGAGGTCACGTTTTCACCGTCCTTGACCCCCGCTCACCCCTGGGAGTGGAGCTATGGGCGATCAAAGACGATCTCAACATTGGCTCCAAAGTGAAAAATGTTCAGTTCAGTATGTCCCAAATGACCTGAGGAGTCGACCAGCCAAGTCTGAGACTCCTACCATGATATGACCTTTTTGGTCAAAAATGCTGTAAAAAGACTATAAGTCTAACACCTAGTACTCCAATGACACCAAAAATTAAAAATTCTCGCAGCGATTTGAAACTTTGCATGCGGGTAGACCTTGACCTGGAGGTCACGTTTTCACCGTCCTTGACCCCCGCTCACCCCTGGGAGTGGAGCTATGGGCGATCAAAGACGATCTCAACATTGGCTCCAAAGTGAAAAATGTTCAGTTCAGTATGTCCCAAATGACCTGAGGAGTCGACCAGCCAAGTCTGAGACTCCTACCATGATATGACCTTTTTGGTCAAAAATGCTGTAAAAAGACTATAAGTCTAACACCTAGTACTCCAATGACACCAAAAATTAAAAATTCTCGCAGCGATTTGAAACTTTGCATGCGGGTAGACCTTGACCTGGAGGTCACGTTTTCACCGTCCTTGACCCCCGCTCACCCCTGGGAGTGGAGCTATGGGCGATCAAAGACGATCTCAACATTGGCTCCAAAGTGAAAAATGTTCAGTTCAGTATGTCCCAAATGACCTGAGGAGTCGACCAGCCAAGTCTGAGACTCCTACCATGATATGACCTTTTTGGTCAAAAATGCTGTAAAAAGACTATAAGTCTAACACCTAGTACTCCAATGACACCAAAAATTAAAAATTCTCGCAGCGATTTGAAACTTTGCATGCGGGTAGACCTTGACCTGGAGGTCACGTTTTCACCGTCCTTGACCCCCGCTCACCCCTGGGAGTGGAGCTATGGGCGATCAAAGACGATCTCAACATTGGCTCCAAAGTGAAAAATGTTCAGTTCAGTATGTCCCAAATGACCTGAGGAGTCGACCAGCCAAGTCTGAGACTCCTACCATGATATGACCTTTTTGGTCAAAAATGCTGTAAAAAGACTATAAGTCTAACACCTAGTACTCCAATGACACCAAAAATTAAAAATTCTCGCAGCGATTTGAAACTTTGCATGCGGGTAGACCTTGACCTGGAGGTCACGTTTTCACCGTCCTTGACCCCCGCTCACCCCTGGGAGTGGAGCTATGGGCGATCAAAGACGATCTCAACATTGGCTCCAAAGTGAAAAATGTTCAGTTCAGTATGTCCCAAATGACCTGAGGAGTCGACCAGCCAAGTCTGAGACTCCTACCATGATATGACCTTTTTGGTCAAAAATGCTGTAAAAAGACTATAAGTCTAACACCTAGTACTCCAATGACACCAAAAATTAAAAATTCTCGCAGCGATTTGAAACTTTGCATGCGGGTAGACCTTGACCTGGAGGTCACGTTTTCACCGTCCTTGACCCCCGCTCACCCCTGGGAGTGGAGCTATGGGCGATCAAAGACGATCTCAACATTGGCTCCAAAGTGAAAAATGTTCAGTTCAGTATGTCCCAAATGACCTGAGGAGTCGACCAGCCAAGTCTGAGACTCCTACCATGATATGACCTTTTTGGTCAAAAATGCTGTAAAAAGACTATAAGTCTAACACCTAGTACTCCAATGACACCAAAAATTAAAAATTCTCGCAGCGATTTGAAACTTTGCATGCGGGTAGACCTTGACCTGGAGGTCACGTTTTCACCGTCCTTGACCCCCGCTCACCCCTGGGAGTGGAGCTATGGGCGATCAAAGACGATCTCAACATTGGCTCCAAAGTGAAAAATGTTCAGTTCAGTATGTCCCAAATGACCTGAGGAGTCGACCAGCCAAGTCTGAGACTCCTACCATGATATGACCTTTTTGGTCAAAAATGCTGTAAAAAGACTATAAGTCTAACACCTAGTACTCCAATGACACCAAAAATTAAAAATTCTCGCAGCGATTTGAAACTTTGCATGCGGGTAGACCTTGACCTGGAGGTCACGTTTTCACCGTCCTTGACCCCCGCTCACCCCTGGGAGTGGAGCTATGGGCGATCAAAGACGATCTCAACATTGGCTCCAAAGTGAAAAATGTTCAGTTCAGTATGTCCCAAATGACCTGAGGAGTCGACCAGCCAAGTCTGAGACTCCTACCATGATATGACCTTTTTGGTCAAAAATGCTGTAAAAAGACTATAAGTCTAACACCTAGTACTCCAATGACACCAAAAATTAAAAATTCTCGCAGCGATTTGAAACTTTGCATGCGGGTAGACCTTGACCTGGAGGTCACGTTTTCACCGTCCTTGACCCCCGCTCACCCCTGGGAGTGGAGCTATGGGCGATCAAAGACGATCTCAACATTGGCTCCAAAGTGAAAAATGTTCAGTTCAGTATGTCCCAAATGACCTGAGGAGTCGACCAGCCAAGTCTGAGACTCCTACCATGATATGACCTTTTTGGTCAAAAATGCTGTAAAAAGACTATAAGTCTAACACCTAGTACTCCAATGACACCAAAAATTAAAAATTCTCGCAGCGATTTGAAACTTTGCATGCGGGTAGACCTTGACCTGGAGGTCACGTTTTCACCGTCCTTGACCCCCGCTCACCCCTGGGAGTGGAGCTATGGGCGATCAAAGACGATCTCAACATTGGCTCCAAAGTGAAAAATGTTCAGTTCAGTATGTCCCAAATGACCTGAGGAGTCGACCAGCCAAGTCTGAGACTCCTACCATGATATGACCTTTTTGGTCAAAAATGCTGTAAAAAGACTATAAGTCTAACACCTAGTACTCCAATGACACCAAAAATTAAAAATTCTCGCAGCGATTTGAAACTTTGCATGCGGGTAGACCTTGACCTGGAGGTCACGTTTTCACCGTCCTTGACCCCCGCTCACCCCTGGGAGTGGAGCTATGGGCGATCAAAGACGATCTCAACATTGGCTCCAAAGTGAAAAATGTTCAGTTCAGTATGTCCCAAATGACCTGAGGAGTCGACCAGCCAAGTCTGAGACTCCTACCATGATATGACCTTTTTGGTCAAAAATGCTGTAAAAAGACTATAAGTCTAACACCTAGTACTCCAATGACACCAAAAATTAAAAATTCTCGCAGCGATTTGAAACTTTGCATGCGGGTAGACCTTGACCTGGAGGTCACGTTTTCACCGTCCTTGACCCCCGCTCACCCCTGGGAGTGGAGCTATGGGCGATCAAAGACGATCTCAACATTGGCTCCAAAGTGAAAAATGTTCAGTTCAGTATGTCCCAAATGACCTGAGGAGTCGACCAGCCAAGTCTGAGACTCCTACCATGATATGACCTTTTTGGTCAAAAATGCTGTAAAAAGACTATAAGTCTAACACCTAGTACTCCAATGACACCAAAAATTAAAAATTCTCGCAGCGATTTGAAACTTTGCATGCGGGTAGACCTTGACCTGGAGGTCACGTTTTCACCGTCCTTGACCCCCGCTCACACCCTGGGAGTGGAGCTATGGGCGATCAAAGACGATCTCAACATTGGCTCCAAAGTGAAAAATGTTCAGTTCAGTATGTCCCAAATGACCTGAGGAGTCGACCAGCCAAGTCTGAGACTCCTACCATGATATGACCTTTTTGGTCAAAAATGCTGTAAAAAGACTATAAGTCTAACACCTAGTACTCCAATGACACCAAAAATTAAAAATTCTCGCAGCGATTTGAAACTTTGCATGCGGGTAGACCTTGACCTGGAGGTCACGTTTTCACCGTCCTTGACCCCCGCTCACCCCTGGGAGTGGAGCTATGGGCGATCAAAGACGATCTCAACATTGGCTCCAAAGTGAAAAATGTTCAGTTCAGTATGTCCCAAATGACCTGAGGAGTCGACCAGCCAAGTCTGAGACTCCTACCATGATATGACCTTTTTGGTCAAAAATGCTGTAAAAAGACTATAAGTCTAACACCTAGTACTCCAATGACACCAAAAATTAAAAATTCTCGCAGCGATTTGAAACTTTGCATGCGGGTAGACCTTGACCTGGAGGTCACGTTTTCACCGTCCTTGACCCCCGCTCACCCCTGGGAGTGGAGCTATGGGCGATCAAAGACGATCTCAACATTGGCTCCAAAGTGAAAAATGTTCAGTTCAGTATGTCCCAAATGACCTGAGGAGTCGACCAGCCAAGTCTGAGACTCCTACCATGATATGACCTTTTTGGTCAAAAATGCTGTAAAAAGACTATAAGTCTAACACCTAGTACTCCAATGACACCAAAAATTAAAAATTCTCGCAGCGATTTGAAACTTTGCATGCGGGTAGACCTTGACCTGGAGGTCACGTTTTCACCGTCCTTGACCCCCGCTCACCCCTGGGAGTGGAGCTATGGGCGATCAAAGACGATCTCAACATTGGCTCCAAAGTGAAAAATGTTCAGTTCAGTATGTCCCAAATGACCTGAGGAGTCGACCAGCCAAGTCTGAGACTCCTACCATGATATGACCTTTTTGGTCAAAAATGCTGTAAAAAGACTATAAGTCTAACACCTAGTACTCCAATGACACCAAAAATTAAAAATTCTCGCAGCGATTTGAAACTTTGCATGCGGGTAGACCTTGACCTGGAGGTCACGTTTTCACCGTCCTTGACCCCCGCTCACCCCTGGGAGTGGAGCTATGGGCGATCAAAGACGATCTCAACATTGGCTCCAAAGTGAAAAATGTTCAGTTCAGTATGTCCCAAATGACCTGAGGAGTCGACCAGCCAAGTCTGAGACTCCTACCATGATATGACCTTTTTGGTCAAAAATGCTGTAAAAAGACTATAAGTCTAACACCTAGTACTCCAATGACACCAAAAATTAAAAATTCTCGCAGCGATTTGAAACTTTGCATGCGGGTAGACCTTGACCTGGAGGTCACGTTTTCACCGTCCTTGACCCCCGCTCACCCCTGGGAGTGGAGCTATGGGCGATCAAAGACGATCTCAACATTGGCTCCAAAGTGAAAAATGTTCAGTTCAGTATGTCCCAAATGACCTGAGGAGTCGACCAGCCAAGTCTGAGACTCCTACCATGATATGACCTTTTTGGTCAAAAATGCTGTAAAAAGACTATAAGTCTAACACCTAGTACTCCAATGACACCAAAAATTAAAAATTCTCGCAGCGATTTGAAACTTTGCATGCGGGTAGACCTTGACCTGGAGGTCACGTTTTCACCGTCCTTGACCCCCGCTCACCCCTGGGAGTGGAGCTATGGGCGATCAAAGACGATCTCAACATTGGCTCCAAAGTGAAAAATGTTCAGTTCAGTATGTCCCAAATGACCTGAGGAGTCGACCAGCCAAGTCTGAGACTCCTACCATGATATGACCTTTTTGGTCAAAAATGCTGTAAAAAGACTATAAGTCTAACACCTAGTACTCCAATGACACCAAAAATTAAAAATTCTCGCAGCGATTTGAAACTTTGCATGCGGGTAGACCTTGACCTGGAGGTCACGTTTTCACCGTCCTTGACCCCCGCTCACCCCTGGGAGTGGAGCTATGGGCGATCAAAGACGATCTCAACATTGGCTCCAAAGTGAAAAATGTTCAGTTCAGTATGTCCCAAATGACCTGAGGAGTCGACCAGCCAAGTCTGAGACTCCTACCATGATATGACCTTTTTGGTCAAAAATGCTGTAAAAAGACTATAAGTCTAACACCTAGTACTCCAATGACACCAAAAATTAAAAATTCTCGCAGCGATTTGAAACTTTGCATGCGGGTAGACCTTGACCTGGAGGTCACGTTTTCACCGTCCTTGACCCCCGCTCACCCCTGGGAGTGGAGCTATGGGCGATCAAAGACGATCTCAACATTGGCTCCAAAGTGAAAAATGTTCAGTTCAGTATGTCCCAAATGACCTGAGGAGTCGACCAGCCAAGTCTGAGACTCCTACCATGATATGACCTTTTTGGTCAAAAATGCTGTAAAAAGACTATAAGTCTAACACCTAGTACTCCAATGACACCAAAAATTAAAAATTCTCGCAGCGATTTGAAACTTTGCATGCGGGTAGACCTTGACCTGGAGGTCACGTTTTCACCGTCCTTGACCCCCGCTCACCCCTGGGAGTGGAGCTATGGGCGATCAAAGACGATCTCAACATTGGCTCCAAAGTGAAAAATGTTCAGTTCAGTATGTCCCAAATGACCTGAGGAGTCGACCAGCCAAGTCTGAGACTCCTACCATGATATGACCTTTTTGGTCAAAAATGCTGTAAAAAGACTATAAGTCTAACACCTAGTACTCCAATGACACCAAAAATTAAAAATTCTCGCAGCGATTTGAAACTTTGCATGCGGGTAGACCTTGACCTGGAGGTCACGTTTTCACCGTCCTTGACCCCCGCTCACCCCTGGGAGTGGAGCTATGGGCGATCAAAGACGATCTCAACATTGGCTCCAAAGTGAAAAATGTTCAGTTCAGTATGTCCCAAATGACCTGAGGAGTCGACCAGCCAAGTCTGAGACTCCTACCATGATATGACCTTTTTGGTCAAAAATGCTGTAAAAAGACTATAAGTCTAACACCTAGTACTCCAATGACACCAAAAATTAAAAATTCTCGCAGCGATTTGAAACTTTGCATGCGGGTAGACCTTGACCTGGAGGTCACGTTTTCACCGTCCTTGACCCCCGCTCACCCCTGGGAGTGGAGCTATGGGCGATCAAAGACGATCTCAACATTGGCTCCAAAGTGAAAAATGTTCAGTTCAGTATGTCCCAAATGACCTGAGGAGTCGACCAGCCAAGTCTGAGACTCCTACCATGATATGACCTTTTTGGTCAAAAATGCTGTAAAAAGACTATAAGTCTAACACCTAGTACTCCAATGACACCAAAAATTAAAAATTCTCGCAGCGATTTGAAACTTTGCATGCGGGTAGACCTTGACCTGGAGGTCACGTTTTCACCGTCCTTGACCCCCGCTCACCCCTGGGAGTGGAGCTATGGGCGATCAAAGACGATCTCAACATTGGCTCCAAAGTGAAAAATGTTCAGTTCAGTATGTCCCAAATGACCTGAGGAGTCGACCAGCCAAGTCTGAGACTCCTACCATGATATGACCTTTTTGGTCAAAAATGCTGTAAAAAGACTATAAGTCTAACACCTAGTACTCCAATGACACCAAAAATTAAAAATTCTCGCAGCGATTTGAAACTTTGCATGCGGGTAGACCTTGACCTGGAGGTCACGTTTTCACCGTCCTTGACCCCCGCTCACCCCTGGGAGTGGAGCTATGGGCGATCAAAGACGATCTCAACATTGGCTCCAAAGTGAAAAATGTTCAGTTCAGTATGTCCCAAATGACCTGAGGAGTCGACCAGCCAAGTCTGAGACTCCTACCATGATATGACCTTTTTGGTCAAAAATGCTGTAAAAAGACTATAAGTCTAACACCTAGTACTCCAATGACACCAAAAATTAAAAATTCTCGCAGCGATTTGAAACTTTGCATGCGGGTAGACCTTGACCTGGAGGTCACGTTTTCACCGTCCTTGACCCCCGCTCACCCCTGGGAGTGGAGCTATGGGCGATCAAAGACGATCTCAACATTGGCTCCAAAGTGAAAAATGTTCAGTTCAGTATGTCCCAAATGACCTGAGGAGTCGACCAGCCAAGTCTGAGACTCCTACCATGATATGACCTTTTTGGTCAAAAATGCTGTAAAAAGACTATAAGTCTAACACCTAGTACTCCAATGACACCAAAAATTAAAAATTCTCGCAGCGATTTGAAACTTTGCATGCGGGTAGACCTTGACCTGGAGGTCACGTTTTCACCGTCCTTGACCCCCGCTCACCCCTGGGAGTGGAGCTATGGGCGATCAAAGACGATCTCAACATTGGCTCCAAAGTGAAAAATGTTCAGTTCAGTATGTCCCAAATGACCTGAGGAGTCGACCAGCCAAGTCTGAGACTCCTACCATGATATGACCTTTTTGGTCAAAAATGCTGTAAAAAGACTATAAGTCTAACACCTAGTACTCCAATGACACCAAAAATTAAAAATTCTCGCAGCGATTTGAAACTTTGCATGCGGGTAGACCTTGACCTGGAGGTCACGTTTTCACCGTCCTTGACCCCCGCTCACCCCTGGGAGTGGAGCTATGGGCGATCAAAGACGATCTCAACATTGGCTCCAAAGTGAAAAATGTTCAGTTCAGTATGTCCCAAATGACCTGAGGAGTCGACCAGCCAAGTCTGAGACTCCTACCATGATATGACCTTTTTGGTCAAAAATGCTGTAAAAAGACTATAAGTCTAACACCTAGTACTCCAATGACACCAAAAATTAAAAATTCTCGCAGCGATTTGAAACTTTGCATGCGGGTAGACCTTGACCTGGAGGTCACGTTTTCACCGTCCTTGACCCCCGCTCACCCCTGGGAGTGGAGCTATGGGCGATCAAAGACGATCTCAACATTGGCTCCAAAGTGAAAAATGTTCAGTTCAGTATGTCCCAAATGACCTGAGGAGTCGACCAGCCAAGTCTGAGACTCCTACCATGATATGACCTTTTTGGTCAAAAATGCTGTAAAAAGACTATAAGTCTAACACCTAGTACTCCAATGACACCAAAAATTAAAAATTCTCGCAGCGATTTGAAACTTTGCATGCGGGTAGACCTTGACCTGGAGGTCACGTTTTCACCGTCCTTGACCCCCGCTCACCCCTGGGAGTGGAGCTATGGGCGATCAAAGACGATCTCAACATTGGCTCCAAAGTGAAAAATGTTCAGTTCAGTATGTCCCAAATGACCTGAGGAGTCGACCAGCCAAGTCTGAGACTCCTACCATGATATGACCTTTTTGGTCAAAAATGCTGTAAAAAGACTATAAGTCTAACACCTAGTACTCCAATGACACCAAAAATTAAAAATTCTCGCAGCGATTTGAAACTTTGCATGCGGGTAGACCTTGACCTGGAGGTCACGTTTTCACCGTCCTTGACCCCCGCTCACCCCTGGGAGTGGAGCTATGGGCGATCAAAGACGATCTCAACATTGGCTCCAAAGTGAAAAATGTTCAGTTCAGTATGTCCCAAATGACCTGAGGAGTCGACCAGCCAAGTCTGAGACTCCTACCATGATATGACCTTTTTGGTCAAAAATGCTGTAAAAAGACTATAAGTCTAACACCTAGTACTCCAATGACACCAAAAATTAAAAATTCTCGCAGCGATTTGAAACTTTGCATGCGGGTAGACCTTGACCTGGAGGTCACGTTTTCACCGTCCTTGACCCCCGCTCACCCCTGGGAGTGGAGCTATGGGCGATCAAAGACGATCTCAACATTGGCTCCAAAGTGAAAAATGTTCAGTTCAGTATGTCCCAAATGACCTGAGGAGTCGACCAGCCAAGTCTGAGACTCCTACCATGATATGACCTTTTTGGTCAAAAATGCTGTAAAAAGACTATAAGTCTAACACCTAGTACTCCAATGACACCAAAAATTAAAAATTCTCGCAGCGATTTGAAACTTTGCATGCGGGTAGACCTTGACCTGGAGGTCACGTTTTCACCGTCCTTGACCCCCGCTCACCCCTGGGAGTGGAGCTATGGGCGATCAAAGACGATCTCAACATTGGCTCCAAAGTGAAAAATGTTCAGTTCAGTATGTCCCAAATGACCTGAGGAGTCGACCAGCCAAGTCTGAGACTCCTACCATGATATGACCTTTTTGGTCAAAAATGCTGTAAAAAGACTATAAGTCTAACACCTAGTACTCCAATGACACCAAAAATTAAAAATTCTCGCAGCGATTTGAAACTTTGCATGCGGGTAGACCTTGACCTGGAGGTCACGTTTTCACCGTCCTTGACCCCCGCTCACCCCTGGGAGTGGAGCTATGGGCGATCAAAGACGATCTCAACATTGGCTCCAAAGTGAAAAATGTTCAGTTCAGTATGTCCCAAATGACCTGAGGAGTCGACCAGCCAAGTCTGAGACTCCTACCATGATATGACCTTTTTGGTCAAAAATGCTGTAAAAAGACTATAAGTCTAACACCTAGTACTCCAATGACACCAAAAATTAAAAATTCTCGCAGCGATTTGAAACTTTGCATGCGGGTAGACCTTGACCTGGAGGTCACGTTTTCACCGTCCTTGACCCCCGCTCACCCCTGGGAGTGGAGCTATGGGCGATCAAAGACGATCTCAACATTGGCTCCAAAGTGAAAAATGTTCAGTTCAGTATGTCCCAAATGACCTGAGGAGTCGACCAGCCAAGTCTGAGACTCCTACCATGATATGACCTTTTTGGTCAAAAATGCTGTAAAAAGACTATAAGTCTAACACCTAGTACTCCAATGACACCAAAAATTAAAAATTCTCGCAGCGATTTGAAACTTTGCATGCGGGTAGACCTTGACCTGGAGGTCACGTTTTCACCGTCCTTGACCCCCGCTCACCCCTGGGAGTGGAGCTATGGGCGATCAAAGACGATCTCAACATTGGCTCCAAAGTGAAAAATGTTCAGTTCAGTATGTCCCAAATGACCTGAGGAGTCGACCAGCCAAGTCTGAGACTCCTACCATGATATGACCTTTTTGGTCAAAAATGCTGTAAAAAGACTATAAGTCTAACACCTAGTACTCCAATGACACCAAAAATTAAAAATTCTCGCAGCGATTTGAAACTTTGCATGCGGGTAGACCTTGACCTGGAGGTCACGTTTTCACCGTCCTTGACCCCCGCTCACCCCTGGGAGTGGAGCTATGGGCGATCAAAGACGATCTCAACATTGGCTCCAAAGTGAAAAATGTTCAGTTCAGTATGTCCCAAATGACCTGAGGAGTCGACCAGCCAAGTCTGAGACTCCTACCATGATATGACCTTTTTGGTCAAAAATGCTGTAAAAAGACTATAAGTCTAACACCTAGTACTCCAATGACACCAAAAATTAAAAATTCTCGCAGCGATTTGAAACTTTGCATGCGGGTAGACCTTGACCTGGAGGTCACGTTTTCACCGTCCTTGACCCCCGCTCACCCCTGGGAGTGGAGCTATGGGCGATCAAAGACGATCTCAACATTGGCTCCAAAGTGAAAAATGTTCAGTTCAGTATGTCCCAAATGACCTGAGGAGTCGACCAGCCAAGTCTGAGACTCCTACCATGATATGACCTTTTTGGTCAAAAATGCTGTAAAAAGACTATAAGTCTAACACCTAGTACTCCAATGACACCAAAAATTAAAAATTCTCGCAGCGATTTGAAACTTTGCATGCGGGTAGACCTTGACCTGGAGGTCACGTTTTCACCGTCCTTGACCCCCGCTCACCCCTGGGAGTGGAGCTATGGGCGATCAAAGACGATCTCAACATTGGCTCCAAAGTGAAAAATGTTCAGTTCAGTATGTCCCAAATGACCTGAGGAGTCGACCAGCCAAGTCTGAGACTCCTACCATGATATGACCTTTTTGGTCAAAAATGCTGTAAAAAGACTATAAGTCTAACACCTAGTACTCCAATGACACCAAAAATTAAAAATTCTCGCAGCGATTTGAAACTTTGCATGCGGGTAGACCTTGACCTGGAGGTCACGTTTTCACCGTCCTTGACCCCCGCTCACCCCTGGGAGTGGAGCTATGGGCGATCAAAGACGATCTCAACATTGGCTCCAAAGTGAAAAATGTTCAGTTCAGTATGTCCCAAATGACCTGAGGAGTCGACCAGCCAAGTCTGAGACTCCTACCATGATATGACCTTTTTGGTCAAAAATGCTGTAAAAAGACTATAAGTCTAACACCTAGTACTCCAATGACACCAAAAATTAAAAATTCTCGCAGCGATTTGAAACTTTGCATGCGGGTAGACCTTGACCTGGAGGTCACGTTTTCACCGTCCTTGACCCCCGCTCACCCCTGGGAGTGGAGCTATGGGCGATCAAAGACGATCTCAACATTGGCTCCAAAGTGAAAAATGTTCAGTTCAGTATGTCCCAAATGACCTGAGGAGTCGACCAGCCAAGTCTGAGACTCCTACCATGATATGACCTTTTTGGTCAAAAATGCTGTAAAAAGACTATAAGTCTAACACCTAGTACTCCAATGACACCAAAAATTAAAAATTCTCGCAGCGATTTGAAACTTTGCATGCGGGTAGACCTTGACCTGGAGGTCACGTTTTCACCGTCCTTGACCCCCGCTCACCCCTGGGAGTGGAGCTATGGGCGATCAAAGACGATCTCAACATTGGCTCCAAAGTGAAAAATGTTCAGTTCAGTATGTCCCAAATGACCTGAGGAGTCGACCAGCCAAGTCTGAGACTCCTACCATGATATGACCTTTTTGGTCAAAAATGCTGTAAAAAGACTATAAGTCTAACACCTAGTACTCCAATGACACCAAAAATTAAAAATTCTCGCAGCGATTTGAAACTTTGCATGCGGGTAGACCTTGACCTGGAGGTCACGTTTTCACCGTCCTTGACCCCCGCTCACCCCTGGGAGTGGAGCTATGGGCGATCAAAGACGATCTCAACATTGGCTCCAAAGTGAAAAATGTTCAGTTCAGTATGTCCCAAATGACCTGAGGAGTCGACCAGCCAAGTCTGAGACTCCTACCATGATATGACCTTTTTGGTCAAAAATGCTGTAAAAAGACTATAAGTCTAACACCTAGTACTCCAATGACACCAAAAATTAAAAATTCTCGCAGCGATTTGAAACTTTGCATGCGGGTAGACCTTGACCTGGAGGTCACGTTTTCACCGTCCTTGACCCCCGCTCACCCCTGGGAGTGGAGCTATGGGCGATCAAAGACGATCTCAACATTGGCTCCAAAGTGAAAAATGTTCAGTTCAGTATGCCAAATGACCTGAGGAGTCGACCAGCCAAGTCTGAGACTCCTACCATGATATGACCTTTTTGGTCAAAAATGCTGTAAAAAGACTATAAGTCTAACACACCAGTACTCCAATGACACCAAAAATTAAAAATTCTCGCAGCGATTTGAAACTTTGCATGCGGGTAGACCTTGACCTGGAGGTCACGTTTTCACCGTCCTTGACCCCCGCTCACCCCTGGGAGTGGAGCTATGGGCGATCAAAGACGATCTCAACATTGGCTCCAAAGTGAAAAATGTTCAGTTCAGTATGTCCCAAATGACCTGAGGAGTCGACCAGCCAAGTCTGAGACTCCTACCATGATATGACCTTTTTGGTCAAAAATGCTGTAAAAAGACTATAAGTCTAACACCCAGTACTCCAATGACACCAAAAATTAAAAATTCTCGCAGCGATTTGAAACTTTGCATGCGGGTAGACCTTGACCTGGAGGTCACGTTTTCACCGTCCTTGACCCCCGCTCACCCCTGGGAGTGGAGCTATGGGCGATCAAAGACGATCTCAACATTGGCTCCAAAGTGAAAAATGTTCAGTTCAGTATGTCCCAAATGACCTGAGGAGTCGACCAGCCAAGTCTGAGACTCCTACCATGATATGACCTTTTTGGTCAAAAATGCTGTAAAAAGACTATAAGTCTAACACCCAGTACTCCAATGACACCAAAAATTAAAAATTCTCGCAGCGATTTGAAACTTTGCATGCGGGTAGACCTTGACCTGGAGGTCACGTTTTCACCGTCCTTGACCCCCGCTCACCCCTGGGAGTGGAGCTATGGGCGATCAAAGACGATCTCAACATTGGCTCCAAAGTGAAAAATGTTCAGTTCAGTATGTCCCAAATGACCTGAGGAGTCGACCAGCCAAGTCTGAGACTCCTACCATGATATGACCTTTTTGGTCAAAAATGCTGTAAAAAGACTATAAGTCTAACACCCAGTACTCCAATGACACCAAAAATTAAAAATTCTCGCAGCGATTTGAAACTTTGCATGCGGGTAGACCTTGACCTGGAGGTCACGTTTTCACCGTCCTTGACCCCCGCTCACCCCTGGGAGTGGAGCTATGGGCGATCAAAGACGATCTCAACATGGCTCCAAAGTGAAAAATGTTCAGTTCAGTATGTCCCAAATGACCTGAGGAGTCGACCAGCCAAGTCTGAGACTCCTACCATGATATGACCTTTTTGGTCAAAAATGCTGTAAAAAGACTATAAGTCTAACACCCAGTACTCCAATGACACCAAAAATTAAAAATTCTCGCAGCGATTTGAAACTTTGCATGCGGGTAGACCTTGACC
The DNA here is from genome assembly GCF_023055435.1 of Haliotis rufescens. Taxonomy (NCBI): domain Eukaryota; kingdom Metazoa; phylum Mollusca; class Gastropoda; order Lepetellida; family Haliotidae; genus Haliotis; species Haliotis rufescens. Next base: position 171,030 of record NW_025963860.1, read on the forward strand.
TGGAGGTCACGTTTTCACCGTCCTTGACCCCCGCTCACCCCTGGGAGTGGAGCTATGGGCGATCAAAGACGATCTCAACATTGGCTCCAAAGTGAAAAATGTTCAGTTCAGTATGTCCCAAATGACCTGAGGAGTCGACCAGCCAAGTCTGAGACTCCTACCATGATATGACCTTTTTGGTCAAAAATGCTTGTAAAAAGACTATAAGTCTAACACCCAGTACTCCAATGACACCAAAAATTAAAAATTCTCGCAGCGATTTGAAACTTTGCATGCGGGTAGACCTTGACCTGGAGGTCACGTTTTCACCGTCCTTGACCCCCGCTCACCCCTGGGAGTGGAGCTATGGGCGATCAAGACGAACTCAACATTGGCTCCAAAGTGAAAAATGTTCATTCAGTATGTCCCAAATGACCTGAGGAGTCGACCAGCCAAGTCTGAGACTCCTACCATGATATGACCTTTTTGGTCAAAAAATGCTGTAAAAAGACTATAAGTCTAACACCCAGTACTCCAATGACACCAAAAATTAAAAATTCTCGCAGCGATTTGAAACTTTTGCATGCGGGTAGACCTTGACCTGGAGGTCACGTTTTTCACCGTCCTTGACCCCCGCTCACCCCTGGAGTGGAGCTATGGGCGATCAAAGACGATCTCAACATTGGCTCCAAAGTGAAAAATGTTCAGTTCAGTATGTCCCAAATGACCTGAGGAGTCGACCAGCCAAGTCTGAGACTCCTACCATGATATGACCTTTTTGGTCAAAAATGCTGTAAAAAGACTATAAGTCTAACACCCAGTACTCCAATGACACCAAAAATTAAAAATTCTCGCAGCGATTTGAAACTTTGCATGCGGGTAGACCTTGACCTGGAGGTCACGTTTTCACCGTCCTTGACCCCCGCTCACCCCTGGGAGTGGAGCTATGGGCGATCAAAGACGATCTCAACATTGGCTCCAAAGTGAAAAATGTTCAGTTCAGTATGTCCCAAATGACCTGAGGAGTCGACCAGCCAAGTCTGAGACTCCTACCATGATATGACCTTTTTGGTCAAAAATGCTGTAAAAAGACTATAAGTCTAACACCCAGTACTCCAATGACACCAAAAATTAAAAATTCTGCAGCGATTTGAAACTTTGCATGCGGGTAGACCTTGACCTGGAGGTCACGTTTCACCGTCCTTGACCCCCGCTCACCCCTGGGAGTGGAGCTATGGGCGATCAAAGACGATCTCAACATTGGCTCCAAAGTGAAAAATGTTCAGTTCAGTATGTCCCCAAATGACCTGAGGAGTCGACCAGCCAAGTCTGAGACTCCTACCATGATATGACCTTTTTGGTCAAAAATGCTGTAAAAAGACATAAGTCTAACACCCAGTACTCCAATGACACCAAAAATTAAAAATTCTCGCAGCGATTTGAAAACTTTGCATGCGGGTAGACCTTGACCCTGGAGGTCACGTTTTCACCGTCCTTGACCCCCGCTCACCACCCTGGGAGTGGAAGCTATGGGCGATCAAAGACGATCTCAACATTGGCTCCAAAGTGAAAAATGTTCAGTTCAGTATGTCCCAAATGACCTGAGGAGTCGACCAGCCAAGCCTGAGACTCCTACCATGATATGACCTTTTTGGTCAAAAATGCTGTAAAAAGACTATAAGTCTAACACCCAGTACTCCAATGACACCAAAAATTAAAAATTCTCGCAGCGATTTGAAACTTTGCATGCGGGTAGACCTTGACCTGGAGGTCACGTTTTCACCGTCCTTGACCCCCGCTCACCCCTGGGAGTGGAGCTATGGGCGATCAAAGACGATCTCAACATTGGCTCCAAAGTGAAAAATGTTCAGTTCAGTATGTCCCAAATGACCTGAGGAGTCGACCAGCCAAGTCTGAGACTCCTACCATGATATGACCTTTTTGGTCAAAAATGCTGTTAAAAAGACTATAAGTCTAACACCCAGTACTCCAATGACACCAAAAATTAAAAATTCTCGCAGCGATTTGAAACTTTGCATGCGGGTAGACCTTGACCTGGAGGTCACGTTTTCACCGTCCTTGACCCCCGCTCACCCCTGGGAGTGGAGCTATGGGCGATCAAAGACGATCTCAACATTGGCTCCAAAGTGAAAAATGTTCAGTTCAGTATGTCCCAAATGACCTGAGGAGTCGACCAGCCAAGTCTGAGACTCCTACCATGATATGACCTTTTTGGTCAAAAATGCTGTAAAAAGACTATAAGTCTAACACCCAGTACTCCAATGACACCAAAAATTAAAAATTCTCGCAGCGATTTGAAACTTTGCATGCGGGTAGACCTTGACCTGGAGGTCACGTTTTCACCGTCCTTGACCCCCGCTCACCCCTGGGAGTGGAGCTATGGGCGATCAAAGACGATCTCAACATTGGCTCCAAAGTGAAAAATGTTCAGTTCAGTATGTCCCAAATGACCTGAGGAGTCGACCAGCCAAGGTCTGAGACTCCTACCATGATATGACCTTTTTGGTCAAAAATGCTGTAAAAAGACTATAAGTCTAACACCCAGTACTCCAATGACACCAAAAATTAAAAATTCTCGCAGCGATTTGAAACTTTGCATGCGGGTAGACCTTGACCTGGAGGTCACGTTTTCACCGTCCTTGACCCCCGCTCACCCCTGGGAGTGAGCTATGGGCGATCAAAGACGATCTCAACATTGGCTCCAAAGTGAAAAATGTTCAGTTCAGTATGTCCCAAATGACCTGAGGAGTCGACCAGCCAAGTCTGAGACTCCTACCATGATATGACCTTTTTGGTCAAAAATGCTGTAAAAAGACTATAAGTCTAACACCTAGTACTCCAATGACACCAAAAATTAAAAATTCTCGCAGCGATTTGAAACTTTGCATGCGGGTAGACCTTGACCTGGAGGTCACGTTTTCACCGTCCTTGACCCCCGCTCACCCCTGGGAGTGGAGCTATGGGCGATCAAAGACGATCTCAACATTGGCTCCAAAGTGAAAAATGTTCAGTTCAGTATGTCCCAAATGACCTGAGGAGTCGACCAGCCAAGTCTGAGACTCCTACCATGATATGACCTTTTTGGTCAAAAATGCTGTAAAAAGACTATAAGTCTAACACCCAGTACTCCAATGACACCAAAAATTAAAAATTCTCGCAGCGATTTGAAACTTTGCATGCGGGTAGACCTTGACCTGGAGGTCACGTTTTCACCGTCCTTGACCCCCGCTCACCCCTGGGAGTGGAGCTATGGGCGATCAAAGACGATCTCAACATTGGCTCCAAAGTGAAAAATGTTCAGTTCAGTATGTCCCAAATGACCTGAGGAGTCGACCAGCCAAGTCTGAGACTCCTACCATGATATGACCTTTTTGGTCAAAAATGCTGTAAAAAGACTATAAGTCTAACACCCAGTACTCCAATGACACCAAAAATTAAAAATTCTCGCAGCGATTTGAAACTTTGCATGCGGGTAGACCTTGACCTGGAGGTCACGTTTTCACCGTCCTTGACCCCCGCTCACCCCTGGGAGTGGAGCTATGGGCGATCAAAGACGATCTCAACATTGGCTCCAAAGTGAAAAATGTTCAGTTCAGTATGTCCCAAATGACCTGAGGAGTCGACCAGCCAAGTCTGAGACTCCTACCATGATATGACCTTTTTGGTCAAAAATGCTGTAAAAAGACTATAAGTCTAACACCTAGTACTCCAATGACACCAAAAATTAAAAATTCTCGCAGCGATTTGAAACTTTGCATGCGGGTAGACCTTGACCTGGAGGTCACGTTTTCACCGTCCTTGACCCCCGCTCACCCCTGGGAGTGGAGCTATGGGCGATCAAAGACGATCTCAACATTGGCTCCAAAGTGAAAAATGTTCAGTTCAGTATGTCCCAAATGACCTGAGGAGTCGACCAGCCAAGTCTGAGACTCCTACCATGATATGACCTTTTTGGTCAAAAATGCTGTAAAAAGACTATAAGTCTAACACCTAGTACTCCAATGACACCAAAAATTAAAAATTCTCGCAGCGATTTGAAACTTTGCATGCGGGTAGACCTTGACCTGGAGGTCACGTTTTCACCGTCCTTGACCCCCGCTCACCCCTGGGAGTGGAGCTATGGGCGATCAAAGACGATCTCAACATTGGCTCCAAAGTGAAAAATGTTCAGTTCATAGTATGTCCCAAATGACCTGAGGAGTCGACCAGCCAAGTCTGAGACTCCTACCATGATATGACCTTTTTGGTCAAAAATGCTGTAAAAAGACTATAAGTCTAACACCTAGTACTCCAATGACACCAAAAATTAAAAATTCTCGCAGCGATTTGAAACTTTGCATGCGGGTAGACCTTGACCTGGAGGTCACGTTTTCACCGTCCTTGACCCCCGCTCACCCCTGGGAGTGGAGCTATGGGCGATCAAAGACGATCTCAACATTGGCTCCAAAGTGAAAAATGTTCAGTTCAGTATGTCCCAAATGACCTGAGGAGTCGACCAGCCAAGTCTGAGACTCCTACCATGATATGACCTTTTTGGTCAAAAATGCTGTAAAAAGACTATAAGTCTAACACCTAGTACTCCAATGACACCAAAAATTAAAAATTCTCGCAGCGATTTGAAACTTTGCATGCGGGTAGACCTTGACCTGGAGGTCACGTTTTCACCGTCCTTGACCCCCGCTCACCCCTGGGAGTGGAGCTATGGGCGATCAAAGACGATCTCAACATTGGCTCCAAAGTGAAAAATGTTCAGTTCAGTATGTCCCAAATGACCTGAGGAGTCGACCAGCCAAGTCTGAGACTCCTACCATGATATGACCTTTTTGGTCAAAAATGCTGTAAAAAGACTATAAGTCTAACACCTAGTACTCCAATGACACCAAAAATTAAAAATTCTCGCAGCGATTTGAAACTTTGCATGCGGGTAGACCTTGACCTGGAGGTCACGTTTTCACCGTCCTTGACCCCCGCTCACCCCTGGGAGTGGAGCTATGGGCGATCAAAGACGATCTCAACATTGGCTCCAAAGTGAAAAATGTTCAGTTCAGTATGTCCCAAATGACCTGAGGAGTCGACCAGCCAAGTCTGAGACTCCTACCATGATATGACCTTTTTGGTCAAAAATGCTGTAAAAAGACTATAAGTCTAACACCTAGTACTCCAATGACACCAAAAATTAAAAATTCTCGCAGCGATTTGAAACTTTGCATGCGGGTAGACCTTGACCTGGAGGTCACGTTTTCACCGTCCTTGACCCCCGCTCACCCCTGGGAGTGGAGCTATGGGCGATCAAAGACGATCTCAACATTGGCTCCAAAGTGAAAAATGTTCAGTTCAGTATGTCCCAAATGACCTGAGGAGTCGACCAGCCAAGTCTGAGACTCCTACCATGATATGACCTTTTTGGTCAAAAATGCTGTAAAAAGACTATAAGTCTAACACCTAGTACTCCAATGACACCAAAAATTAAAAATTCTCGCAGCGATTTGAAACTTTGCATGCGGGTAGACCTTGACCTGGAGGTCACGTTTTCACCGTCCTTGACCCCCGCTCACCCCTGGGAGTGGAGCTATGGGCGATCAAAGACGATCTCAACATTGGCTCCAAAGTGAAAAATGTTCAGTTCAGTATGTCCCAAATGACCTGAGGAGTCGACCAGCCAAGTCTGAGACTCCTACCATGATATGACCTTTTTGGTCAAAAATGCTGTAAAAAGACTATAAGTCTAACACCTAGTACTCCAATGACACCAAAAATTAAAAATTCTCGCAGCGATTTGAAACTTTGCATGCGGGTAGACCTTGACCTGGAGGTCACGTTTTCACCGTCCTTGACCCCCGCTCACCCCTGGGAGTGGAGCTATGGGCGATCAAAGACGATCTCAACATTGGCTCCAAAGTGAAAAATGTTCAGTTCAGTATGTCCCAAATGACCTGAGGAGTCGACCAGCCAAGTCTGAGACTCCTACCATGATATGACCTTTTTGGTCAAAAATGCTGTAAAAAGACTATAAGTCTAACACCTAGTACTCCAATGACACCAAAAATTAAAAATTCTCGCAGCGATTTGAAACTTTGCATGCGGGTAGACCTTGACCTGGAGGTCACGTTTTCACCGTCCTTGACCCCCGCTCACCCCTGGGAGTGGAGCTATGGGCGATCAAAGACGATCTCAACATTGGCTCCAAAGTGAAAAATGTTCAGTTCAGTATGTCCCAAATGACCTGAGGAGTCGACCAGCCAAGTCTGAGACTCCTACCATGATATGACCTTTTTGGTCAAAAATGCTGTAAAAAGACTATAAGTCTAACACCTAGTACTCCAATGACACCAAAAATTAAAAATTCTCGCAGCGATTTGAAACTTTGCATGCGGGTAGACCTTGACCTGGAGGTCACGTTTTCACCGTCCTTGACCCCCGCTCACCCCTGGGAGTGGAGCTATGGGCGATCAAAGACGATCTCAACATTGGCTCCAAAGTGAAAAATGTTCAGTTCAGTATGTCCCAAATGACCTGAGGAGTCGACCAGCCAAGTCTGAGACTCCTACCATGATATGACCTTTTTGGTCAAAAATGCTGTAAAAAGACTATAAGTCTAACACCTAGTACTCCAATGACACCAAAAATTAAAAATTCTCGCAGCGATTTGAAACTTTGCATGCGGGTAGACCTTGACCTGGAGGTCACGTTTTCACCGTCCTTGACCCCCGCTCACCCCTGGGAGTGGAGCTATGGGCGATCAAAGACGATCTCAACATTGGCTCCAAAGTGAAAAATGTTCAGTTCAGTATGTCCCAAATGACCATGAGGAGTCGACCAGCCAAGTCTGAGACTCCTACCATGATATGACCTTTTTGGTCAAAAATGCTGTAAAAAGACTATAAGTCTAACACCTAGTACTCCAATGACACCAAAAATTAAAAATTCTCGCAGCGATTTGAAACTTTGCATGCGGGTAGACCTTGACCTGGAGGTCACGTTTTCACCGTCCTTGACCCCCGCTCACCCCTGGGAGTGGAGCTATGGGCGATCAAAGACGATCTCAACATTGGCTCCAAAGTGAAAAATGTTCAGTTCAGTATGTCCCAAATGACCTGAGGAGTCGACCAGCCAAGTCTGAGACTCCTACCATGATATGACCTTTTTGGTCAAAAATGCTGTAAAAAGACTATAAGTCTAACACCTAGTACTCCAATGACACCAAAAATTAAAAATTCTCGCAGCGATTTGAAACTTTGCATGCGGGTAGACCTTGACCTGGAGGTCACGTTTTCACCGTCCTTGACCCCCGCTCACCCCTGGGAGTGGAGCTATGGGCGATCAAAGACGATCTCAACATTGGCTCCAAAGTGAAAAATGTTCAGTTCAGTATGTCCCAAATGACCTGAGGAGTCGACCAGCCAAGTCTGAGACTCCTACCATGATATGACCTTTTTGGTCAAAAATGCTGTAAAAAGACTATAAGTCTAACACCTAGTACTCCAATGACACCAAAAATTAAAAATTCTCGCAGCGATTTGAAACTTTGCATGCGGGTAGACCTTGACCTGGAGGTCACGTTTTCACCGTCCTTGACCCCCGCTCACCCCTGGGAGTGGAGCTATGGGCGATCAAAGACGATCTCAACATTGGCTCCAAAGTGAAAAATGTTCAGTTCAGTATGTCCCAAATGACCTGAGGAGTCGACCAGCCAAGTCTGAGACTCCTACCATGATATGACCTTTTTGGTCAAAAATGCTGTAAAAAGACTATAAGTCTAACACCTAGTACTCCAATGACACCAAAAATTAAAAATTCTCGCAGCGATTTGAAACTTTGCATGCGGGTAGACCTTGACCTGGAGGTCACGTTTTCACCGTCCTTGACCCCCGCTCACCCCTGGGAGTGGAGCTATGGGCGATCAAAGACGATCTCAACATTGGCTCCAAAGTGAAAAATGTTCAGTTCAGTATGTCCCAAATGACCTGAGGAGTCGACCAGCCAAGTCTGAGACTCCTACCATGATATGACCTTTTTGGTCAAAAATGCTGTAAAAAGACTATAAGTCTAACACCTAGTACTCCAATGACACCAAAAATTAAAAATTCTCGCAGCGATTTGAAACTTTGCATGCGGGTAGACCTTGACCTGGAGGTCACGTTTTCACCGTCCTTGACCCCCGCTCACCCCTGGGAGTGGAGCTATGGGCGATCAAAGACGATCTCAACATTGGCTCCAAAGTGAAAAATGTTCAGTTCAGTATGTCCCAAATGACCTGAGGAGTCGACCAGCCAAGTCTGAGACTCCTACCATGATATGACCTTTTTGGTCAAAAATGCTGTAAAAAGACTATAAGTCTAACACCTAGTACTCCAATGACACCAAAAATTAAAAATTCTCGCAGCGATTTGAAACTTTGCATGCGGGTAGACCTTGACCTGGAGGTCACGTTTTCACCGTCCTTGACCCCCGCTCACCCCTGGGAGTGGAGCTATGGGCGATCAAAGACGATCTCAACATTGGCTCCAAAGTGAAAAATGTTCAGTTCAGTATGTCCCAAATGACCTGAGGAGTCGACCAGCCAAGTCTGAGACTCCTACCATGATATGACCTTTTTGGTCAAAAATGCTGTAAAAAGACTATAAGTCTAACACCTAGTACTCCAATGACACCAAAAATTAAAAATTCTCGCAGCGATTTGAAACTTTGCATGCGGGTAGACCTTGACCTGGAGGTCACGTTTTCACCGTCCTTGACCCCCGCTCACCCCTGGGAGTGGAGCTATGGGCGATCAAAGACGATCTCAACATTGGCTCCAAAGTGAAAAATGTTCAGTTCAGTATGTCCCAAATGACCTGAGGAGTCGACCAGCCAAGTCTGAGACTCCTACCATGATATGACCTTTTTGGTCAAAAATGCTGTAAAAAGACTATAAGTCTAACACCTAGTACTCCAATGACACCAAAAATTAAAAATTCTCGCAGCGATTTGAAACTTTGCATGCGGGTAGACCTTGACCTGGAGGTCACGTTTTCACCGTCCTTGACCCCCGCTCACCCCTGGGAGTGGAGCTATGGGCGATCAAAGACGATCTCAACATTGGCTCCAAAGTGAAAAATGTTCAGTTCAGTATGTCCCAAATGACCTGAGGAGTCGACCAGCCAAGTCTGAGACTCCTACCATGATATGACCTTTTTGGTCAAAAATGCTGTAAAAAGACTATAAGTCTAACACCTAGTACTCCAATGACACCAAAAATTAAAAATTCTCGCAGCGATTTGAAACTTTGCATGCGGGTAGACCTTGACCTGGAGGTCACGTTTTCACCGTCCTTGACCCCCGCTCACCCCTGGGAGTGGAGCTATGGGCGATCAAAGACGATCTCAACATTGGCTCCAAAGTGAAAAATGTTCAGTTCAGTATGTCCCAAATGACCTGAGGAGTCGACCAGCCAAGTCTGAGACTCCTACCATGATATGACCTTTTTGGTCAAAAATGCTGTAAAAAGACTATAAGTCTAACACCTAGTACTCCAATGACACCAAAAATTAAAAATTCTCGCAGCGATTTGAAACTTTGCATGCGGGTAGACCTTGACCTGGAGGTCACGTTTTCACCGTCCTTGACCCCCGCTCACCCCTGGGAGTGGAGCTATGGGCGATCAAAGACGATCTCAACATTGGCTCCAAAGTGAAAAATGTTCAGTTCAGTATGTCCCAAATGACCTGAGGAGTCGACCAGCCAAGTCTGAGACTCCTACCATGATATGACCTTTTTGGTCAAAAATGCTGTAAAAAGACTATAAGTCTAACACCTAGTACTCCAATGACACCAAAAATTAAAAATTCTCGCAGCGATTTGAAACTTTGCATGCGGGTAGACCTTGACCTGGAGGTCACGTTTTCACCGTCCTTGACCCCCGCTCACCCCTGGGAGTGGAGCTATGGGCGATCAAAGACGATCTCAACATTGGCTCCAAAGTGAAAAATGTTCAGTTCAGTATGTCCCAAATGACCTGAGGAGTCGACCAGCCAAGTCTGAGACTCCTACCATGATATGACCTTTTTGGTCAAAAATGCTGTAAAAAGACTATAAGTCTAACACCTAGTACTCCAATGACACCAAAAATTAAAAATTCTCGCAGCGATTTGAAACTTTGCATGCGGGTAGACCTTGACCTGGAGGTCACGTTTTCACCGTCCTTGACCCCCGCTCACCCCTGGGAGTGGAGCTATGGGCGATCAAAGACGATCTCAACATTGGCTCCAAAGTGAAAAATGTTCAGTTCAGTATGTCCCAAATGACCTGAGGAGTCGACCAGCCAAGTCTGAGACTCCTACCATGATATGACCTTTTTGGTCAAAAATGCTGTAAAAAGACTATAAGTCTAACACCTAGTACTCCAATGACACCAAAAATTAAAAATTCTCGCAGCGATTTGAAACTTTGCATGCGGGTAGACCTTGACCTGGAGGTCACGTTTTCACCGTCCTTGACCCCCGCTCACCCCTGGGAGTGGAGCTATGGGCGATCAAAGACGATCTCAACATTGGCTCCAAAGTGAAAAATGTTCAGTTCAGTATGTCCCAAATGACCTGAGGAGTCGACCAGCCAAGTCTGAGACTCCTACCATGATATGACCTTTTTGGTCAAAAATGCTGTAAAAAGACTATAAGTCTAACACCTAGTACTCCAATGACACCAAAAATTAAAAATTCTCGCAGCGATTTGAAACTTTGCATGCGGGTAGACCTTGACCTGGAGGTCACGTTTTCACCGTCCTTGACCCCCGCTCACCCCTGGGAGTGGAGCTATGGGCGATCAAAGACGATCTCAACATTGGCTCCAAAGTGAAAAATGTTCAGTTCAGTATGTCCCAAATGACCTGAGGAGTCGACCAGCCAAGTCTGAGACTCCTACCATGATATGACCTTTTTGGTCAAAAATGCTGTAAAAAGACTATAAGTCTAACACCTAGTACTCCAATGACACCAAAAATTAAAAATTCTCGCAGCGATTTGAAACTTTGCATGCGGGTAGACCTTGACCTGGAGGTCACGTTTTCACCGTCCTTGACCCCCGCTCACCCCTGGGAGTGGAGCTATGGGCGATCAAAGACGATCTCAACATTGGCTCCAAAGTGAAAAATGTTCAGTTCAGTATGTCCCAAATGACCTGAGGAGTCGACCAGCCAAGTCTGAGACTCCTACCATGATATGACCTTTTTGGTCAAAAATGCTGTAAAAAGACTATAAGTCTAACACCTAGTACTCCAATGACACCAAAAATTAAAAATTCTCGCAGCGATTTGAAACTTTGCATGCGGGTAGACCTTGACCTGGAGGTCACGTTTTCACCGTCCTTGACCCCCGCTCACCCCTGGGAGTGGAGCTATGGGCGATCAAAGACGATCTCAACATTGGCTCCAAAGTGAAAAATGTTCAGTTCAGTATGTCCCAAATGACCTGAGGAGTCGACCAGCCAAGTCTGAGACTCCTACCATGATATGACCTTTTTGGTCAAAAATGCTGTAAAAAGACTATAAGTCTAACACCTAGTACTCCAATGACACCAAAAATTAAAAATTCTCGCAGCGATTTGAAACTTTGCATGCGGGTAGACCTTGACCTGGAGGTCACGTTTTCACCGTCCTTGACCCCCGCTCACCCCTGGGAGTGGAGCTATGGGCGATCAAAGACGATCTCAACATTGGCTCCAAAGTGAAAAATGTTCAGTTCAGTATGTCCCAAATGACCTGAGGAGTCGACCAGCCAAGTCTGAGACTCCTACCATGATATGACCTTTTTGGTCAAAAATGCTGTAAAAAGACTATAAGTCTAACACCTAGTACTCCAATGACACCAAAAATTAAAAATTCTCGCAGCGATTTGAAACTTTGCATGCGGGTAGACCTTGACCTGGAGGTCACGTTTTCACCGTCCTTGACCCCCGCTCACCCCTGGGAGTGGAGCTATGGGCGATCAAAGACGATCTCAACATTGGCTCCAAAGTGAAAAATGTTCAGTTCAGTATGTCCCAAATGACCTGAGGAGTCGACCAGCCAAGTCTGAGACTCCTACCATGATATGACCTTTTTGGTCAAAAATGCTGTAAAAAGACTATAAGTCTAACACCTAGTACTCCAATGACACCAAAAATTAAAAATTCTCGCAGCGATTTGAAACTTTGCATGCGGGTAGACCTTGACCTGGAGGTCACGTTTTCACCGTCCTTGACCCCCGCTCACCCCTGGGAGTGGAGCTATGGGCGATCAAAGACGATCTCAACATTGGCTCCAAAGTGAAAAATGTTCAGTTCAGTATGTCCCAAATGACCTGAGGAGTCGACCAGCCAAGTCTGAGACTCCTACCATGATATGACCTTTTTGGTCAAAAATGCTGTAAAAAGACTATAAGTCTAACACCTAGTACTCCAATGACACCAAAAATTAAAAATTCTCGCAGCGATTTGAAACTTTGCATGCGGGTAGACCTTGACCTGGAGGTCACGTTTTCACCGTCCTTGACCCCCGCTCACCCCTGGGAGTGGAGCTATGGGCGATCAAAGACGATCTCAACATTGGCTCCAAAGTGAAAAATGTTCAGTTCAGTATGTCCCAAATGACCTGAGGAGTCGACCAGCCAAGTCTGAGACTCCTACCATGATATGACCTTTTTGGTCAAAAATGCTGTAAAAAGACTATAAGTCTAACACCTAGTACTCCAATGACACCAAAAATTAAAAATTCTCGCAGCGATTTGAAACTTTGCATGCGGGTAGACCTTGACCTGGAGGTCACGTTTTCACCGTCCTTGACCCCCGCTCACCCCTGGGAGTGGAGCTATGGGCGATCAAAGACGATCTCAACATTGGCTCCAAAGTGAAAAATGTTCAGTTCAGTATGTCCCAAATGACCTGAGGAGTCGACCAGCCAAGTCTGAGACTCCTACCATGATATGACCTTTTTGGTCAAAAATGCTGTAAAAAGACTATAAGTCTAACACCTAGTACTCCAATGACACCAAAAATTAAAAATTCTCGCAGCGATTTGAAACTTTGCATGCGGGTAGACCTTGACCTGGAGGTCACGTTTTCACCGTCCTTGACCCCCGCTCACCCCTGGGAGTGGAGCTATGGGCGATCAAAGACGATCTCAACATTGGCTCCAAAGTGAAAAATGTTCAGTTCAGTATGTCCCAAATGACCTGAGGAGTCGACCAGCCAAGTCTGAGACTCCTACCATGATATGACCTTTTTGGTCAAAAATGCTGTAAAAAGACTATAAGTCTAACACCTAGTACTCCAATGACACCAAAAATTAAAAATTCTCGCAGCGATTTGAAACTTTGCATGCGGGTAGACCTTGACCTGGAGGTCACGTTTTCACCGTCCTTGACCCCCGCTCACCCCTGGGAGTGGAGCTATGGGCGATCAAAGACGATCTCAACATTGGCTCCAAAGTGAAAAATGTTCAGTTCAGTATGTCCCAAATGACCTGAGGAGTCGACCAGCCAAGTCTGAGACTCCTACCATGATATGACCTTTTTGGTCAAAAATGCTGTAAAAAGACTATAAGTCTAACACCTAGTACTCCAATGACACCAAAAATTAAAAATTCTCGCAGCGATTTGAAACTTTGCATGCGGGTAGACCTTGACCTGGAGGTCACGTTTTCACCGTCCTTGACCCCCGCTCACCCCTGGGAGTGGAGCTATGGGCGATCAAAGACGATCTCAACATTGGCTCCAAAGTGAAAAATGTTCAGTTCAGTATGTCCCAAATGACCTGAGGAGTCGACCAGCCAAGTCTGAGACTCCTACCATGATATGACCTTTTTGGTCAAAAATGCTGTAAAAAGACTATAAGTCTAACACCTAGTACTCCAATGACACCAAAAATTAAAAATTCTCGCAGCGATTTGAAACTTTGCATGCGGGTAGACCTTGACCTGGAGGTCACGTTTTCACCGTCCTTGACCCCCGCTCACCCCTGGGAGTGGAGCTATGGGCGATCAAAGACGATCTCAACATTGGCTCCAAAGTGAAAAATGTTCAGTTCAGTATGTCCCAAATGACCTGAGGAGTCGACCAGCCAAGTCTGAGACTCCTACCATGATATGACCTTTTTGGTCAAAAATGCTGTAAAAAGACTATAAGTCTAACACCTAGTACTCCAATGACACCAAAAATTAAAAATTCTCGCAGCGATTTGAAACTTTGCATGCGGGTAGACCTTGACCTGGAGGTCACGTTTTCACCGTCCTTGACCCCCGCTCACCCCTGGGAGTGGAGCTATGGGCGATCAAAGACGATCTCAACATTGGCTCCAAAGTGAAAAATGTTCAGTTCAGTATGTCCCAAATGACCTGAGGAGTCGACCAGCCAAGTCTGAGACTCCTACCATGATATGACCTTTTTGGTCAAAAATGCTGTAAAAAGACTATAAGTCTAACACCTAGTACTCCAATGACACCAAAAATTAAAAATTCTCGCAGCGATTTGAAACTTTGCATGCGGGTAGACCTTGACCTGGAGGTCACGTTTTCACCGTCCTTGACCCCCGCTCACCCCTGGGAGTGGAGCTATGGGCGATCAAAGACGATCTCAACATTGGCTCCAAAGTGAAAAATGTTCAGTTCAGTATGTCCCAAATGACCTGAGGAGTCGACCAGCCAAGTCTGAGACTCCTACCATGATATGACCTTTTTGGTCAAAAATGCTGTAAAAAGACTATAAGTCTAACACCTAGTACTCCAATGACACCAAAAATTAAAAATTCTCGCAGCGATTTGAAACTTTGCATGCGGGTAGACCTTGACCTGGAGGTCACGTTTTCACCGTCCTTGACCCCCGCTCACCCCTGGGAGTGGAGCTATGGGCGATCAAAGACGATCTCAACATTGGCTCCAAAGTGAAAAATGTTCAGTTCAGTATGTCCCAAATGACCTGAGGAGTCGACCAGCCAAGTCTGAGACTCCTACCATGATATGACCTTTTTGGTCAAAAATGCTGTAAAAAGACTATAAGTCTAACACCTAGTACTCCAATGACACCAAAAATTAAAAATTCTCGCAGCGATTTGAAACTTTGCATGCGGGTAGACCTTGACCTGGAGGTCACGTTTTCACCGTCCTTGACCCCCGCTCACCCCTGGGAGTGGAGCTATGGGCGATCAAAGACGATCTCAACATTGGCTCCAAAGTGAAAAATGTTCAGTTCAGTATGTCCCAAATGACCTGAGGAGTCGACCAGCCAAGTCTGAGACTCCTACCATGATATGACCTTTTTGGTCAAAAATGCTGTAAAAAGACTATAAGTCTAACACCTAGTACTCCAATGACACCAAAAATTAAAAATTCTCGCAGCGATTTGAAACTTTGCATGCGGGTAGACCTTGACCTGGAGGTCACGTTTTCACCGTCCTTGACCCCCGCTCACCCCTGGGAGTGGAGCTATGGGCGATCAAAGACGATCTCAACATTGGCTCCAAAGTGAAAAATGTTCAGTTCAGTATGTCCCAAATGACCTGAGGAGTCGACCAGCCAAGTCTGAGACTCCTACCATGATATGACCTTTTTGGTCAAAAATGCTGTAAAAAGACTATAAGTCTAACACCTAGTACTCCAATGACACCAAAAATTAAAAATTCTCGCAGCGATTTGAAACTTTGCATGCGGGTAGACCTTGACCTGGAGGTCACGTTTTCACCGTCCTTGACCCCCGCTCACCCCTGGGAGTGGAGCTATGGGCGATCAAAGACGATCTCAACATTGGCTCCAAAGTGAAAAATGTTCAGTTCAGTATGTCCCAAATGACCTGAGGAGTCGACCAGCCAAGTCTGAGACTCCTACCATGATATGACCTTTTTGGTCAAAAATGCTGTAAAAAGACTATAAGTCTAACACCTAGTACTCCAATGACACCAAAAATTAAAAATTCTCGCAGCGATTTGAAACTTTGCATGCGGGTAGACCTTGACCTGGAGGTCACGTTTTCACCGTCCTTGACCCCCGCTCACCCCTGGGAGTGGAGCTATGGGCGATCAAAGACGATCTCAACATTGGCTCCAAAGTGAAAAATGTTCAGTTCAGTATGTCCCAAATGACCTGAGGAGTCGACCAGCCAAGTCTGAGACTCCTACCATGATATGACCTTTTTGGTCAAAAATGCTGTAAAAAGACTATAAGTCTAACACCTAGTACTCCAATGACACCAAAAATTAAAAATTCTCGCAGCGATTTGAAACTTTGCATGCGGGTAGACCTTGACCTGGAGGTCACGTTTTCACCGTCCTTGACCCCCGCTCACCCCTGGGAGTGGAGCTATGGGCGATCAAAGACGATCTCAACATTGGCTCCAAAGTGAAAAATGTTCAGTTCAGTATGTCCCAAATGACCTGAGGAGTCGACCAGCCAAGTCTGAGACTCCTACCATGATATGACCTTTTTGGTCAAAAATGCTGTAAAAAGACTATAAGTCTAACACCTAGTACTCCAATGACACCAAAAATTAAAAATTCTCGCAGCGATTTGAAACTTTGCATGCGGGTAGACCTTGACCTGGAGGTCACGTTTTCACCGTCCTTGACCCCCGCTCACCCCTGGGAGTGGAGCTATGGGCGATCAAAGACGATCTCAACATTGGCTCCAAAGTGAAAAATGTTCAGTTCAGTATGTCCCAAATGACCTGAGGAGTCGACCAGCCAAGTCTGAGACTCCTACCATGATATGACCTTTTTGGTCAAAAATGCTGTAAAAAGACTATAAGTCTAACACCTAGTACTCCAATGACACCAAAAATTAAAAATTCTCGCAGCGATTTGAAACTTTGCATGCGGGTAGACCTTGACCTGGAGGTCACGTTTTCACCGTCCTTGACCCCCGCTCACCCCTGGGAGTGGAGCTATGGGCGATCAAAGACGATCTCAACATTGGCTCCAAAGTGAAAAATGTTCAGTTCAGTATGTCCCAAATGACCTGAGGAGTCGACCAGCCAAGTCTGAGACTCCTACCATGATATGACCTTTTTGGTCAAAAATGCTGTAAAAAGACTATAAGTCTAACACCTAGTACTCCAATGACACCAAAAATTAAAAATTCTCGCAGCGATTTGAAACTTTGCATGCGGGTAGACCTTGACCTGGAGGTCACGTTTTCACCGTCCTTGACCCCCGCTCACCCCTGGGAGTGGAGCTATGGGCGATCAAAGACGATCTCAACATTGGCTCCAAAGTGAAAAATGTTCAGTTCAGTATGTCCCAAATGACCTGAGGAGTCGACCAGCCAAGTCTGAGACTCCTACCATGATATGACCTTTTTGGTCAAAAATGCTGTAAAAAGACTATAAGTCTAACACCTAGTACTCCAATGACACCAAAAATTAAAAATTCTCGCAGCGATTTGAAACTTTGCATGCGGGTAGACCTTGACCTGGAGGTCACGTTTTCACCGTCCTTGACCCCCGCTCACCCCTGGGAGTGGAGCTATGGGCGATCAAAGACGATCTCAACATTGGCTCCAAAGTGAAAAATGTTCAGTTCAGTATGTCCCAAATGACCTGAGGAGTCGACCAGCCAAGTCTGAGACTCCTACCATGATATGACCTTTTTGGTCAAAAATGCTGTAAAAAGACTATAAGTCTAACACCTAGTACTCCAATGACACCAAAAATTAAAAATTCTCGCAGCGATTTGAAACTTTGCATGCGGGTAGACCTTGACCTGGAGGTCACGTTTTCACCGTCCTTGACCCCCGCTCACCCCTGGGAGTGGAGCTATGGGCGATCAAAGACGATCTCAACATTGGCTCCAAAGTGAAAAATGTTCAGTTCAGTATGTCCCAAATGACCTGAGGAGTCGACCAGCCAAGTCTGAGACTCCTACCATGATATGACCTTTTTGGTCAAAAATGCTGTAAAAAGACTATAAGTCTAACACCTAGTACTCCAATGACACCAAAAATTAAAAATTCTCGCAGCGATTTGAAACTTTGCATGCGGGTAGACCTTGACCTGGAGGTCACGTTTTCACCGTCCTTGACCCCCGCTCACCCCTGGGAGTGGAGCTATGGGCGATCAAAGACGATCTCAACATTGGCTCCAAAGTGAAAAATGTTCAGTTCAGTATGTCCCAAATGACCTGAGGAGTCGACCAGCCAAGTCTGAGACTCCTACCATGATATGACCTTTTTGGTCAAAAATGCTGTAAAAAGACTATAAGTCTAACACCTAGTACTCCAATGACACCAAAAATTAAAAATTCTCGCAGCGATTTGAAACTTTGCATGCGGGTAGACCTTGACCTGGAGGTCACGTTTTCACCGTCCTTGACCCCCGCTCACCCCTGGGAGTGGAGCTATGGGCGATCAAAGACGATCTCAACATTGGCTCCAAAGTGAAAAATGTTCAGTTCAGTATGTCCCAAATGACCTGAGGAGTCGACCAGCCAAGTCTGAGACTCCTACCATGATATGACCTTTTTGGTCAAAAATGCTGTAAAAAGACTATAAGTCTAACACCTAGTACTCCAATGACACCAAAAATTAAAAATTCTCGCAGCGATTTGAAACTTTGCATGCGGGTAGACCTTGACCTGGAGGTCACGTTTTCACCGTCCTTGACCCCCGCTCACCCCTGGGAGTGGAGCTATGGGCGATCAAAGACGATCTCAACATTGGCTCCAAAGTGAAAAATGTTCAGTTCAGTATGTCCCAAATGACCTGAGGAGTCGACCAGCCAAGTCTGAGACTCCTACCATGATATGACCTTTTTGGTCAAAAATGCTGTAAAAAGACTATAAGTCTAACACCTAGTACTCCAATGACACCAAAAATTAAAAATTCTCGCAGCGATTTGAAACTTTGCATGCGGGTAGACCTTGACCTGGAGGTCACGTTTTCACCGTCCTTGACCCCCGCTCACCCCTGGGAGTGGAGCTATGGGCGATCAAAGACGATCTCAACATTGGCTCCAAAGTGAAAAATGTTCAGTTCAGTATGTCCCAAATGACCTGAGGAGTCGACCAGCCAAGTCTGAGACTCCTACCATGATATGACCTTTTTGGTCAAAAATGCTGTAAAAAGACTATAAGTCTAACACCTAGTACTCCAATGACACCAAAAATTAAAAATTCTCGCAGCGATTTGAAACTTTGCATGCGGGTAGACCTTGACCTGGAGGTCACGTTTTCACCGTCCTTGACCCCCGCTCACCCCTGGGAGTGGAGCTATGGGCGATCAAAGACGATCTCAACATTGGCTCCAAAGTGAAAAATGTTCAGTTCAGTATGTCCCAAATGAC